>NC_142885.1:17919545-18082727 GCF_051225735.1 Oryctolagus cuniculus | reverse complement strand
CAATTCAACCAGTGGTGGGTGAGGAGGAGAGCAAGCACTGGCCTTTGTCCTTTGTCCTATAGACTATGTCCTTTCGCCTATGTACTACGTCTTGTGTCCTGTGGCCTCTGTCCTATAGCCTGTGTCCTGTGTCATCTTTCCTGTGTCCTGCAACCTGTGTCATGTAGTCTGCATCCTCTGTGTTGTAGTCTGCGGCCTATGTATGCATTGAGTATCCTGTGTCCTGTGTCCTGTAGCCTCTGTCCTGCATCCTGTGTCCTGTGTCCTATGTCTTGAATCCTGTGTTCTATATCCTGTGGCCTGTAGCGTGTAACCTACGTCCCGTAGCCTGTGTACTACCCTGTGTTTTTGGTTCTGTATTCTGTGTCCTATATCCTGTGTCCTGTGCCGTCTGGGCTATGTCCTGTGTCCTGTAGCGTGTGGCCCTTGTGCTGTAGCCTGTGTCCTGTGGCCTATATCCTGTGTCTTAAGTCCTATTAACTGTGTCTTAGCTCTTGTTTCTGGAACCTGTAGCCTGTGTATTGTGTCCGGTAGTCTGTGACATAAGTCACAGGACAGAGGCCACAGGCTACAGGACACAGGACACAGGCTACAGGACACAGGACACAGGCTACAGGACACAGGACATAGCCCAGACGACACAGGACACAGGATATAGGACACAGAATATGGAACCCAGGACACAGCCTAGAGGACACAGGCTACAGGACACAGGTTGCAGGACACAGGACAAAGCCAACAAGCTACAGGACACAGGACAGAGGCTACAGGAGACAGAGCACAGGCTACACAATCTAGCACACAGGCCACAGGCCACAGGCCACAGGACAGTGGCTACAGGACACAGGCTACAGGACACTCTATCCTATACCCAGTGTCTGCTGTCTTGTTCCCTCTTTCCATCAGCCTGTGTCGTGTAGCCTGTGTCAGTGTCCTGTAGCTTGTGGCCTGTATCCTTTGTTCTGTAGTTATGTCCTGTGTCCCACAGCCTCTGTCCTGGAGCCTCTGTCCTGTGTCCTGTGTTGTGTAGCCTGTGTCCTGTGTCTTGTACCCTTTGGCCTATGTACACATCCTGAATCTTGTGGCCTCTGTCCTCTAGCTGGTGTCCTATGTCCCCTAGCCTGTGTCCTGAGCCTGTGGCCTGTAGTTTTTGTCCTAGTGTGGTGTCCTCTTTGCTGTACTCTGTGTCCTATGTCCTGAAGCCCATTTCTTGTAGCCTGTGGACAATGTCCCGTAGTCTGTGTCCTGTGTCCTGTAGCCTGTTCTCTGAGCTCTGGGGCCTAGGTCCTGTAGCCTGTATCCTGTGACATTTGTCCTATGTCCTGTAGCCTGTGTCCTGTAATCTATGGCCTATGTCCTGTGGTCTATATCCTGTAGCCTGTGGCCTTTACCCTGCAGCCTTTGTCCTGTTTCCTGTGGCCTCTGTCCTATAGCTGGTGTCCTGTGTCTTGTTCCCTCTTTCCTTCAGCCTGTGTCATGTAGCTTGTGTCCTGTGTCGAGTGTGCTGTGTCCTGTAGCCTGTGTCCTTTAGCCTGTAGTCTATATCCTTCAACCAGTGTCCTGTAATCTGTGCCTTCTGTCCTATGTTGTGTATCCTGTGTCCTGTAGCCCGGCTCCTGTAGCCTGTGGACTATGCCATGCAGCCTTTTCCTGTGTCCTGTGTCCTGTGTCCTGTGGCCTCTGTCCTATAGCCTGTGTCCTGTGTCTTGTTTCCTGTGTCCTTCAGCCTGTATGGCCTGCATCCTCTGTCTTGTAGCCTGTGGCCTATGTATGCATTGAGTATTCTGTGTCCTGTGTCCTGTGTCCTATGTCTTGTATCCTGTGTTCTAAATCCTGTGGCCTCTAGCGTGTAACCTATGTCCCGTAGCCTGTGTTCTAGCCTGTGTCCTGTGTTCTGTGTTCTGTGTCCTATATCCTGTGTCCTCTATCCTCTGGCCTATGCCCTGAATGCTGTAGCTTGTGTTCTATCTTGTGTAGCCTGTGTCCTGTAGCCTGTGTGCTGCAGGTGTGTTCATGTCCTCAACCCTGTGTCCTGTGTTCTGTAGTCTGTGTCTGATATCCTGTAGCTGTGGCCGTTGTCCTGTGGCCAGTGTGCTGTACATTTTGGCCTCTGTGCTTTGTCCTGTAGCCAGTGTCCTTTTCATTTAGCCTTTATCATGTGTCCTGTAGCCTGTGTCCTGTGTCCTGAGTCCTGTAGCCTGTCCCTGTGTCTTTTATCCTGTGTCCTGTGTCCTATATTGTTTAGCCTTTGTCCTGTCTCCTGTAGCCTGTAACCTGTATCCTGTAGCCTTGGATTATATCCTGTAGCCTGTAACCTGTGTCCCGTAGCCTGTGTCCTGTGTTCCATATTTTGTGTCCTATGTCCTGTGTTCTGTGTTGTCTGGGCTATGTCCTGTGTCCTGTAGCCTGTGGTCTCTGTGCTGTAGCCTGTGTCCTGTGGCCTATGTCCTGTGTCTTGAGTCCTGTAGCCTGTGTCTTATGTCCTGTGTTCTGGGTCCTGTATCCTATGTATTGTGTCCAGTAGTCTGTGATAAGTCACAGGACACAGGTCACAGGCTACAGGACAGAGGATACTGGACACAGGCTACAGGACAGAGGCCACAGTCTACATGACAGAGGACACAGGCTACAGGACACAGGACATAGCCCAGACGACACAGGACACAGGATATAGGACACAGGATATGAAACCCAGGACACAGCCTAGAGGACACAGCCTACGGGACACAGATTGCAGGACACAGGACATAGGCGACAAGCTACAGGACACAGGACAGAGGCTACAGGACACAGGACACAGGCTCCTCAATCTAGGCCACAGGCCACAGGACACTCTATCCTACAGCCAGTGTCCGGTCTCTTGTTCCCTCTTTCCTTCAGCCTGTGTTGTGTAGCATGTGTCAGTGTCCTGTAGCTTATGGCCTGTATCCTTTGTTCTGTAGCTCTGTCCTGTGTCCCATAGCCTCTATCCTGGAGCCTCTGTCCTGTGACCTGTGTCCTATGTTGTATAGCCTGTGTCCTGAGTCCTGTAGCCTGTCCCTGTGCCCTGTAGCCTGTGTCCTTGTCTGTAGCCTGTAACCTGTGTCCCATAGCCTGTGTCCTGTGTTTGGTATTCTGTGTCCTATATCCTGTGTCCCATATCATCTCGGCTATGTCCTGTGTCCTGTAGCCTGTGGCCTCTGTGCTGCAGCCTGTGTCCTGTGGTCTATGTCCTGTGTCTTGAGTCCTGTAGCCTATGTCTTCTGTCCTGTGTTCGGGGTCCTGTAGCCAGTGTATTGTGTCTGATAGTCTATTTCCTTTGTCCTTTTTACTATAGCCTATGTCCTGTATCCTGTGTGATGTCGCTGTGTCCTGTGCTTTAGCCTCTGTCCTGTGTATGTGTCCTGTGTCCTATGTCTTGTATCCTGTGTTCTATATCCTGTGACCTATAGGCTATAACCTTGTTCCGTAGCCTGTGTTCTAGCCTGTGTCCTGAGTGGTTCCCTCACACTGTGTGGTCTAGCCTGTGTCCTGTGTCGTACAGTCTGTGGCCTCTGTGCTGTGTCGTTTATCTTTGTCTTGTAGTCTGTGGCCTATGTCCTTTTGTCTATATCCTGTATCCTGTATCCTGTGTTCTATGGTGTGTAGCCTGTGTCCTATGTCTTGTAGCCTCAGGCCTATGTATGCATCCTGTGTTCTGTGGCCTCTGTCCTCTAGCTGGTGTCCTGTGTCCCGAGCCAGTGTCCTGTGTCCTGAGCTGTGGCCTGTATTCTTTGTCCTAGGGCTGACTTCCTCTCTGCTGTAGCCTGTGTACTGTATACTGAAGCCGGTGGCTTGTACCTGTGGACAATGTCCTGTAGTATGTGTCCTGTGTCCTATGTCCTGTGTCCTGTGGCCTGTGGCCTATGTCCTGTGTCTTGTGTCCCATAGCCTGTATCTTATATCCTGTGTTCTGTGTCCTTTAGCCTGTGTCCTGTGTCCCATAGCCTGTGTCTAATGTCCTGTGCTCTGTGTCCTGTAGCCTGTGTCCTGTGTCCCATAGCCTGTGTCTTATGTCCTGTGTTCTGTGTTCTGTGGCCTTGTCCTGTGTCTTGTGTCCCATAGCCTGTATCTTATGTCCTGTGTCCTGTGTCCCATAGCCTGTGTCCTGTGTCCCATAGTCTGTGTCTTGTAGCCTCTCTTCTGTGCCCTGTAGCCTGTGTCCTATGTCCTGTAGCCTGTGTTCTGTAGCCTGTGTCCTTTCTCCTGGATCCTGTGTTCTGTAGCGTGCAACCTATGTCACATAGCCTGTGTTCTAGCCTGTGTCATGGGTTCTGTATTCTGTGTCCTCTATCCTGTGTCCTGTGTCCACTGCCCTATGCCCTGAATCCTGTAGACTGTGGCCTTTGCTTTGGGCCTCTGTCTTGTGTCCTGTAACCTGTGTTCTGTAGCCTACATCCAATATCCTGCACAACAGCATACAGCACAGTGGACACAGGACAAAGGCCACAGCTACAGGACATAGGCCATGGACTACAGGACACAGGCTACACAACACAAGACAGAGGCCACAGGCAACAGGAGCTAGGATCCAGAGCACAGGGCACAGGCTACAGGCTACAGGACACAGAATACAGGACATTGTCACAGGCTACAAGAAACCGGCTTCAGTACACAGGACACAGGCTACTACAAAGAGACACAAGCTCTAGGACAAAGACTACAGGCCACAGGCTATAGGACACACGACACAGGCTCAGGACACAGGACACAGACTACAGGACACTCGGCACAGGCTCAGGACACAGGCTCAATAAACAGGACACAGGCTAGGGGGCATAGGACATCAGCTAGAGGACAGAGACCACAGGACATGGGTTGCATACATAGGCCACAGGCTACAAGACACTGGACACAGGCTACACAACATAGGACACGGGACACAGGCCCGAGGCTACAGGATGCAGAATATGGAACACATGACACAGCTACAGGACACAGAACACAGGATATAAGAGATAGGACACAGAGGATAGGACATAGCCTATAGGACAAAGGACAAAGGAAACAGATTATCAGACATAAGACACAGGCTACAGGACACAAGACACAGGACATAGGCCACAGGAAACAAGTATAGGACACAAGACACAGGCTACAGGACACAGGCTAAAGGACAGAGGGAACAAGACACAGGACACCAGCTATAGGACAGAGGCAACACTACACTGGACACAGGACATAGGCCACATACACATGCAAAAAGAAACAGGCCAGAGGACACAGGACACAGGCTACAGGACAAAGGACACAGGCTATACGATACATGCTATAGGACACAGGCAATGGGACACTGGCTACAGGACAAGGACACAGGCCACATGAAAAGGCTAATGGACACAGGACACAGGATAGAGGACACAGGCTACAGCACACAGGCTACACTCTATAGGACAAACTATAGGTCACAGGCTATAAGAAAAAAGACAGATGCCACAGGACACACACACCAGCCACAAAACAGGACACAGGACACAGGCTGCAGAACATAGGACACAGGATACAGGACGCAGGGCAGAGGCCACAGGACACACGCCTACAACACAACACACAGGCTACAAGATACAGGCTACACAACACAGAACACAGGCAAAAGGACTCAGGCTACAGGACACAGGACAGATTTCAGGACACAGGTCACAGGCCACAGGACATAGGCTCCAGAGCACAGGCAGGGCCCTGGCCACGCTCCAGTGACATGCCCCTCTCTCCTCCTTGCCCTCCAGGGCCATGATCCCCTCAGGCAGGGCCCTGGCAACCCTCTAGGGCTGGGCTCCTTCTCCTCTCCATGCCCTACAGAGCCAGGCCCTGCTCCCTTCAGTTGTGGCACTAGGCACCCAGCAGGGCTGCCCCACTCTCCTTGTCCTCCAGGGCCTGGGCCCCACTCCCCTAGTTGCCCACCAGGGCCTGGGCCCAGCTCCCATTGCTGTCCTTCAGGGCCAGGCCCTGCTCCCCTCACCACATTCCAGAGCTGGCCCCCAATCCCCTCCTCAGCCTGCAGGGTCGGGCCCTTCTCCCCTCAGGCCCGGCCCTGGCCTCCCTCCAGGGCCAAACTCTGCTCCCCTCCTCACCTCCAGGGCCAGTGTTCCCCTCCTCATGCTCCAGGGCTGGCACTGTCGCTCCCCGTCTTCATGGAGGAACGACACAGGACCCTGCGCTGTTCTTTTGTCTGCTCGGCCCTCCCCGGGTTTGCTGCTGGTTCTTCCCGGGGTGGCTACCGACCCTTCCACCTCCGTGGAAGGGCGGTTCCCCCTGCCACATTCCCCACTTCCGCGGGGGAGCGGCACACCGCCGGCCGGCTCTCTCGGGGGCTGCACAGGTGTTCCTTCAGATAGATGTTCCCCTTAGATGTTCCTGGTGCATGTTGTCTCTCTCCTCCTTTATAGTCCTCTTCCACCAATCCCAACTCTGCTACCCACATGCCGAGTACGCTGCTCTCCTCCAATCAGGAGCAAGATCAGCTCCTGCAGCTCAGTCAATCAAGTTGGTGAGAGGCAGCTGGGTAGAAGCTGTTTGCTCCTCTCCCAGCGCCATATTGTGGGAGAGCAGATGTATAGAATAAGTATTAATTCCAGTAACAGTATAGTCCGAGTTGCTCCCCACAGGCACTAATCTCCTCCTCGCACTCTTGGTCTGGCTCTGCTCCCCTCCTCCCCATCCACAGCCAGGCTCCCCACAGGCCCATCCCTGTCCTCCCTCCAGAGCCAGACCCCGCTTCCCTCCACACCTTCAGGGCCAGCCCCTGCTCCGCTCCTGGCCTTCCAGGGCCTGGGTCCCGTACCTCTCCTTGCCCTGCAGAACCTGGCACCCACTCCAACCTTCACACTCCAGAGCCTGGGCCCCACTTCAGGGCTTCCCTACAGGGACAGGCCACACTACCCTCAACACCCTCCATGGCCGGGCCCTGCTTGCCTCCTCGCCCTCCAAGGCCTGGGCCCACTCTGCTCGCCACCTTCCAGGGCTGGACCCTGCTCCCCACCTTGAAAACAGAGCCTGGGCCCAGCTCCACTCACTGCCCTCCAAGGCTGGACCCTGTTCCCCTCCTCACCCTCCAGGGCCAGACCCTACTCTCCTCCTCGCCCTCCAGGGCTGGGCACCGCTCTCCTCTTCCCCCTCCAGGGCTGGGCCCCTCTCAGCACGCTGCTCTCTTGGGCCAGGCCCCACTAACCTCAACACCATCAGGGCCAAACCCTGCTCCCCTCCTTGTCCTCCACGACCTGGCCCAGCTGCCCTCCTCACCCTCCAGGGCCTTACCCTGCTCACCTCTTACCTTAAGCGGCTGGGCCCGGCTCCCATTGCTGCCAATAAGTCACTGGTGTCACTCGGTGGTCCCTAGCAGCCACTGCCTCCATCTTTGTGCACCCCTGCTGTCACTGCAGCATTGGGCAGCCCGCATGGTTCCCCAGCACCTGCCACTTCATGGCCTGCCTTGGCTGCCTCCTTCTGCTTCCTCAGGCACACCGAGTGAGGCCACATCTTTATGCCCCAGTGCAGCCACCAGGAGCCACCCGTCATGGGGCCCCAGCACGGTCCCCAGCAGCCTCCCTGTGATTGCCCGAGGATTCTTCCTACTTCTTCTTGGGCTCCGCTGTGGTTATCTGGGCCCTCTTGTAACTCCCAGGCCCCACCACACGGCCCCCAGGCCCCACCAGCTCCTTCCCTGGGCACTCCCACTGCCACTGAATCACTAGGTCACCACGTGGACCCCAGAAGCTGCCTCCTCCTTCCTCGCCCCCCCACAGCAGCTGAGTTTTAGGACCCCCCCATTCTCCCAGAAGTCGCTGAGTCTTTGAGGTTCGCGCTGCCCCTAGCAGTCATTGCCTCTGTCCTCTGGCACTCCTGCTGTCCCTGCATCATGTCTGAACTTGGAAATGAGGCTCTACAAAGGGGGTCTCAACTAACTCTCTTGTGGCCAAAGTTTGAGGGTGGGCAAGTGCAGAACTGTTGAATGTGCAGAGGGGGAACGTGGGTGTGGCATGAGGATAGAAATTTTCCCTGGGAGTCACCTTCAGGAGCATGGCTCTGGGAAGGAATGACTTCCAACATGTTCTTTGGCAAAGAAAAACCTGGGCAGGAAAACGGAAAGCATGGGCACGAGTTAAGGTTTCAGGTGACTTCTTCCCAGACATGTGGGTCCTGAGTTCTTTGGGGCACACAAGAAGGCAGCTCAATGGGAGAGGCCACCTCGGTCTGCAATGCAGGCTCCTCAGTGCAGATCTAGGAGGTCTAAGTTGTCGCAGGAGTTTCTCATCCAGGGACCTGGGAACTTGGGCTTGGAGAAGGAAATCAGGGTGAGAAGACTTCCCAGGGCAGAGAGCCACCTGAGCACAGAGTGCAGGCAATAATCAAAGACAGAATAAAGTGGGAGGAGGACAAAGAGTGTCATCCAACGTGGGCCCTGTATCTTACAACCAGCATCCCACACCAATCGCTTTGAACTGGCTCGGAGACCTGGGGAATCTAAAAGATAAATGACCATGTAGAAGATCAGGGGTTTTCCAAACACCAGAGGAACAGTCTGCCTTACTCACCTTTCCCATGGAGCTGAGTCCATCCACGTCATGGCACCAACGATGCTGCAGGAAGTTCAAGTCCATTCTTTCTCTCACATAATCCCAACACGGATCATGAGGGTGAGGGAGAAAAAGCAAAATAGGTTTTCGTGAGAAAATCATACTCTTGCAATCCAGAAGGGAGACTAAGGGAGGGGGCCAATAAGGCCTGGGTATAGAAAGTTTAACTAGGGAGTGATGTTCATGGATTAATCTTCTAAACAAAATCCAGCACCATGTTCTGTGTTAGGAAAAGGTCATGACCCCTAACCATGAAAACATGTTTCCTTACTGGCCATCTGAAATATGCAACAATATATTCTCTCTCTGCCTGCAGTTTCTCTTACTGCCTATCACCTGCCCTCCTCCCAGACACGAGTCCCTGACTACCCTTCATTGCTACACTCCTCAGGGAAGGGCCCCTCCTCGGGGGCATTTCCCAAGAGGCTACTGAGAGGCCACTTTCCTCTCTGGGCTCAAGGGCTTTCCTCTGGGGCTGGCAGGACACAACACATCCAGCTGAAGCATTGGATGATCCTCCTGCCAATCCCCAGGCGCCCCTTGCCCTTTCTGGCCTGCGTGTCTGAGGTCCCTGCCTTCTGCTCCTCCTCCTGCTGCTGCATTCCTGGGATGCTCTGCTCCTCTGAGGCACCCGGGGAGCAGCTCCTGACTTCTCCATCAGCCTCACTGCTGTTGGTGCTCAGTGTGGTGGAGAGAGAGGTCAGAGCATCCTGGCTGAGGACTGCACAGACAGCGGGGCTCCTTGTCCACACGGCCCGTTGGGGACTGTCTGTCCGGCAGGACTCACTGCTGCTCACACTGGGAGTCCCATGGCGGCAAGGAGTCTGCCCCGACTGGTCTCCTGCAAGCACCAGTGGTTGGGAGCTGAGAGCGGCACACTCACGGGCTCTGCTGTTGCAGCCTGAGTGTTTCTGGAGGCACTGGAGAGCGGGACAGCTCTGAGCACCAGGGATGGCCTGAGGCGTGGGCTTCCCTTTGCTGTGATCCTGCTGAAGTCCTGGGCACAAGGCACTGGCTGGGAGCCTGGGTGGCAGGGAGCCTGCTTGATGGCCCAGCTGGAATCCCAGGTCCTCAAGGGAGCTTAGGGCTTCAGGACCCTGAGGAGGTGCTGCAGGCTCCTCTTGGCTCCGCCCATGTATTTCTGGGATGCTGAAGCCCTGCTGTTGGGAGATCCCCCAGCGTGGCACAGGGGGCAAGGGGTCATCCCATTCATGAAGCCACAGTGGAGGACAGAGGCCCCATGGGAATTCCCAGACTTCCTGCTCCTGGGGAAGAAACAGAAACTCGTCACTGGTTCCAGCTGCTCCATGTCCTGCATGGAGCCAGGGGTGGCCCATGATGTCTGCCACTGTGGGCCTGGCCTCAGGGTCCCGGGTCAGTAAGCTGTCCACCAGGTTACACAGCTCTGGGTTTCCATAGTGGGGGATTCTGTAGTATCCAGACAGGATGGCTGCCCGCAGCTCCACACAATCCTCTCCAACAAAAGGCAGTGAGCCTGCCACCATGGCGTACAGGATCACGCCCACACTCCAGGCATCAGCCTTGTACCCGCAGAACTCCTCACCTAAGAATTCCTCGGGCGCACAGTAGGCAAAGGTCCCGCACAGACTCTTCAGGCGCTCTCCACCAGCCAGTTTGCAGCTGAGACCAAAATCGCTCAACTTAATGTTTAGGTGGGCGTCGAGAAGCAGGTTTTCTAACTTTAAATCCCTGTGCACCACGTGCTGCGAATGGCAGTAATGCACAGCGGATAGAATTTGTTTCAATAGCTGACGAATCTCTCCATCCAGCAGGTACCCTCGTTCTACCATGTAACATCTAAGGTCCCCCCTGACTGCGTATTCCATGAAAATGTAGCCCCTCTCTGTGGTGTGCCTGACCTGCAGTAGTTGAATGATGTGAGGGTGATGCAGCCCCTTCATTATTTCTGCTTCTGTGCACAACTGCTGGAAGCTGCAGGAGTGCTGGCCACCATTCTCCACAACCTTCACAGCCACCTGGGTCCTGCTTTCCCAATGATAGGCCAGCATCACCAGCCCAAAACCGCCCTGGCCGAGGACCCTGAGGACCTGGTACCCATCCAGGACCTCCTCCTCACTGCTGAAGGCAGTGAGGCCTTCCATGGTGGGATCCCCACCCCACCCCCCACCCTGCACTCTGACACTGGGAACACTTACTAGTCACCTAAAGTAATAACAAAAACTGGGAAACAAATAGAAATCAAACAAGCAAAGTGGAAACCAAAATTAACAACTCAATATGCTAATATTTCTAATAGATAATGCTAACTCTATGAACTATGGTATACTAATCACTAACACTGTATGAAAATTAAGAATTAAAAGTTATAAAACACACAGAATACTAAAAATGGTGATGTAAAGCGACACCAACTATGGTAACTATGGTAACAATGCTAATCAATAAGTCTTATAACAGTCTTATCTAAATCAAAGGATCAAAAAATGAGAAAACAGTCAGAAAACGAGGAAACACAAGGAGGACAAAATCAACACAGCATCAAGTACATTAGCCTGTGAAAGAAAAAACAAAAAATAAACAAATATTTAAAGAAAATACACAAGCACACAATGTAAAAATGGGAGGGGGAGAGAAATTGACAAAATAGCAAAAAAAAAAAAAATAGAAGAAAAACTAAAAGAACCACTACGGTAAGGAGAACTAATAGACGAGACAAAACAACACCACAAATGACAGGACAAGGGAAAACCAGTGATGTCGTCCAATCCTTCAGGCAGTCTCCACAGAGCTTCCTGGGCCAACTGACCAGAACCGAGCCCAAGCAGGGAACTGTTGAGGCAGTTGGAATGACATCACAATGGCCCCGCTGAGGGCAGAGGAGGCTCTAGACCAATCACAGCTGGGGACACACCAGGCTGGTTTTCTCAAGAAACTTTCTACTTGCTTAAAGAGAAAGGACCCCAAAAGCTTTAGGCTTAAGTTGGTGGTGGAGATCGGTATTTAGGATTTGATAAATTAGCACAGTCCTCTTCTGGCGTTTTCTATTGTTTCCATACACGTATAGATGCACTGATCCTCCCAGTCTCTATTTCCACCCCCATTCCCACCCCCTTTTTCATTTCCTCTTGGTTCCTGTCCATTAAAGATGTCCAGTAAGAGGAGTCAACTGCTCATCTTGGCCCAGGCAGGGTCATCTCATTGTCCCAAAAGATTTCCAAGCTCTGTCATGGCTTGAACAGATGGTGGCTCCCTCACTCATGTCTACGTTCATCACACACATATGTACTTGTATGTTCAAAAACAAAAATAGAGGCATAAAGGTGTCCCTTTAGAGGAATTGAGCATTTGCAAACTGAGTTCTGGTGGTGCTGCCCACCATCAGCCTGCTGCTCTGTTTGTCTTCTGAAGGTGAAACACTCAGAGCACACGGAGAGAATAGAAACAATGTTGCTGGAGACACTGCACAAACAAGCCAGGCTTCCTTCCCCATAGAACAGCAGGTTACAGCCTCAGCCTCACTCAGCCCCTGTCTTCCTCCTGAGGGAGAAGTCCTGGGGAAGGTAAGGGACCTATTGTCGCTCCTCCAGGCTCCTGAGTTCTTGCAATGCAGACTGTGAAACGTGTTTATGAGATCTTCACAATGAAAGTGGTGTTGTTCTCACTCTTGCTCTCTCCATCCCCTTCTCTCCCCTTCCCTCCGTTCCTCCCCGCAGAAAGTATGTCTTTCAAATAGATTAATTACATTTTTTAGCTTTTGTTAATATTTAATTGTTTATTTATTTTTAAAGATTTTATTTATTTGAGAGGTAGCGTTACAGTTAGTGAGAGGGAAAGACAGACAGAGAGGCCTTCCATCCACTGGTTCACCCCCCAGATGGCTGCAATGGCCAGAGCCGCGCTGATCAGGAGCCAGGAGCTCCCTCCCAGTCCCCACCATGGGTGCCTTCGGATGCCCTCACCCACGTGCCCGGCGTGAGTCCCGGCTGCTCGGCTCCGAGGCAGCTTCCTGCTAATGCACCTGGGGTGCTCCCTGGCATGGTCATGCAGGAGTCTCAGACGAGGCCCTGGCTCCAGCCTGGCCCAGCCCCGCACACATCCGGGGAGGGCACCAGCGGATGGAAGGTCCGTTGCTCTCCTTCTGTGCTGCAGCGTCAGCGGGCTGGTGGAGCAGGGAGGTGCTACGGGGCCAACAGAGCGGGGAGCACGAAGAAGGGCAACAGGGAGCCCCCCAGAGCAGTGCAGGGTGCAGGGCCCCCCAGAGCAATG
Source organism: Oryctolagus cuniculus (assembly GCF_051225735.1). Classification (NCBI taxonomy): domain Eukaryota; kingdom Metazoa; phylum Chordata; class Mammalia; order Lagomorpha; family Leporidae; genus Oryctolagus; species Oryctolagus cuniculus. Next base: position 18,069,888 of record NC_142885.1, on the reverse strand, counting down.
GAGGGCCCAGCACCACACAGGGTTCAGGGGCAGCAGAGACTTCCTCAAGTTGCCCTATAGGATCAAAAACAGCCTGCAGACCAGGCCTCCCTGGTGTAGACCAATCCCTCTGGGATGTAGAACAGCCCTCCCGGGTGTAGACCAGGCCTCCCAGGTGTAGACCAGGCCTCCCGGGTGTAGGCCAGGACTCCCAGGTGTAGACCAGGCCTCCCAGGTGTAGAACAAGCCCTCTGCAGACCTCCCAGATGTAGACCAGGCCTCCCGGGTGTAGACCAGGCCTCCAGGTGTAGACAAGGCCTCCCAGGTGTAGACCAAGCCCTCTGGGATGTAGACCAGCCCTCCCAGATGTAGACCAGGCCTCCCGGATGTAGACCATGACTCCCGGGTGTAGACCAAGCCCTCTGGGATGTAGACCAGCCCTCCCGGGGTCTAGACCAAGCCTCCCAGGGTGTAGACCTGTAGACCAGGCCTCCCAGCGTGCAGATGAAGCCCTCCCAGATGTAGACCAGGCCTCCTGGGTGTAGGCCAGGTGTCCCGGGTGTTGACTTGTAGACTAGCCCTCCTGGGTGCAGACCAGGCCTCCCAAGGTCTAGACCTGTAGACCCGTGCCCCCCCGGGATCTAGACCAGGCCACCGCAGTCTCTGAACTCACATCCAAGCCCCTCCAGGACCTGCTGGTGCAGCTGAGAAGAAAAGGGAAACCCGTTCTAGATGAGGAGCTCCTGGGACAGAGCCACCACTCACACACTGCACCCCTGCAGGCCGGGGGGTAGCAGAGGACAGCACACCCACCATACGGTAGAGCTGTGGCTCACACACTGCACCCCTACAGGCCAGAGGGAAGCAGAGGACAGCACACCCACCATGTGGCAGAGACGCCGCTCACACACTACACCCCTGCAGGCCAGAGGATTGCAGATGGACAGCATGCCCGCCTCGTGGCAGAGCTGTGGCTCATACCTCCCCCATGTGGCAGCTTCATGGGCCACCACGGCACCTCCAGCCACCGCTCACTGAGCCTCCTGCCATTGCATGGCACACTCCGCAGCAGGGGGCGTGGCTTGGCCCCGGCCATGGGATGTCTGGAACCCTTCCTCCTGTAGCTGACCCCTGGCAGGGTGGGAGACGTTACACCCTGTCACTCTCGTAGCAGGTCTGACTAGTGTGAGGTCAACACGGGGTCACTGGGATGTCCTCGGAGACACTGTCCATTTCGGCGTGGTGCGGGCAGGAGTGAGCACAGGCCCTGGGCAGGACAAGGGGAACTGCTGGCCTCCCAGGGAGCACCCGGTTCCAGTTCTCTCGTGCGGGGACAGCCCAGTTGTCCTACCCCAGGACTCAGGGCTCCCACTCGACACGTGCCGGCACTGGCACTCACAGCTGCACCACAGAGCCTCTGAGGGAGCAAGGAGGGCCACCGGGCTGAGGCTGGACACAGGAGCAGGGCCTCCCATGGCGGCACGGAGACCGGGGTGGCTGGGACTGCTGCCCACCTGCGGTGGCCTCCCCACACGTGTGCTGACCTCCGAACCTTCTGTCACACTAGCAGCTAATGGGTCGGTGGTGCAGGGATGGGGCAGGGCCCTGACCCAGTCCTGGTGTATGAAGGCTTCTACAGAGTGGGTGGCCGGATTGGGTGGCCAGATGGTCCCGGCTGCATAAGGAAAACCCCAGAGGGCAGAGGACCTGCTGCTGTCTGTGCTGCCTGACATGGCCTGGGCCCTTCCTCCTGGGGGATGGCCATGGTTGACCAGTGCCAGGCACACGTGGCCAGGCCCTGCCTACCAGCCAGCCACAGTCAGCCTGGGGGCCACCTGCTCCTGCGTGCACACCCACTGCACCAGGGGTGTTGTTTCTGGGCTCGTTGAGGCACGCAGGATCCGTCCCCAAGAGCCCCAGGCGCAGCCCAAGGCCAGCTCAGTGGCAAGCTCCCCAGGGCCCGGGACTTTCTCCGGTGTTGGCCAAGGGCGGCCTCGGTGCGACAGCTCCTGACTGTGTCAGTTACGCCAGATGAGCCATGCCCTGCGGGTGGCCCTCCTACCCCCATCCCGGGAATGGTATCCTCCCATGGACGTCACTGCGGCCTCTGCCTGCTGGGGTCACTCATCCACTGTGCCCCTGACCCTGCTGCTCCACCCAGGCTCTGCACTTCAAGACCTTGGGTCCTAGCTGGGAGCTCCTTTGTGGGGTGGCAGCCCCCGGCCCAGCCTCCCCCAGCCCTGCACCCAGCCTCTCCCAGCCCCCTACCCTGCCTCCCCCAGCCTCTGGCCCTGCCTTCTCCAGCTCCGCACCCAGCCTCTCGCAGCCCCCCACCCTGCATCTCCCACCCCCCCGGCCCTGCCTCCTACAGCCCCCACCCTGCCTCCCCCAGCCCCAACCCTCCCTCCCCAACCCCCCACCTTGCATCTCCCAGCCCAGGCCCTGCCTCCTACAGCCCCACCCACAGGAACTGAAAGGCAGCGACGGCCCCCAGGCTCTGCCTCCACACAGCACTACATGACCCCACCATGGACAGACACGCGTGGCCACATGGACAGACACGACAGGATCAGTGAAGGAAGCCGGGCACAGAAGCCAGCAGGCTCCTCTCCCACGAAACGTCCGCGACAGGAGGCAGAGCGGTGCGGCCAGGACTGAGGGGCTGGGGTCCCAGTGGGCTCAGGGCTCCTCCTGGCGGGAGTGGAGGTCCAGGAGCCGGAAGGCACCCAGCAGCTGAGTCGTCCCTGTGGTGACTGTGAACCCTGCACACCGGGCGGCTCACTCTAGAAAAACCTCCCGCCCATCCCCTCTGCCTCGGATGCGGTTCTGGTGCTCATGCAGGAGCCAGCCGAGCCTGTACACGCCCCCAGTCCAGCTCTGGTAAGCGAAGCACAGGAAGGCATGGCAGAGCCGTGGTTCCCCCCCATGACTTCACTCCTGCCTGTCCACACCACCACGTGAGCAATCCCATGAGTTCCCACCATCCTGAGTTTCCCCTGGCAAAAATAAGCAGGTATGTGAACTACTTCTTTATCAAAAAGATTTATGTTTATTTCCTTTACTTGAAAGCCAGATTAGAGGGAGGCGGAGAGACGGCTCGTGTCCGCTGCTTCAGTCCCAAGATGGCCGCAATGGGCTGGGCAGGAACAGGAGCCAGGAGCTCCCTCCAGGCCCCCCACGTGGGTGCAGGGATGGACCCCCTGGGCCATCTTCCAGGGCTTCCCCCGGCCACCAGCAGGCAGCGGGAACAGAAGTGGGGCAGCCGTCCTCGATCCAGCACCCACGCGGGATGCCGGGGCCACGGGCGGCTCCACCCACTGCACCAAGTGCCGGGCCCCTCTGCAAACTCCTGGACCTCTGGTGCAAACTGTGATTTCCTCACAGAGCACCCAGCACGAGTCTCCAACACACAGAGAACATGCCAGCGTCCACCCCACGGCACCACCCACACCTGAGTTGGGGGTCACACAGCATCCCAACGTCCACCCACAGTACCAACCACACCTGAGCTGAGGGACACAGCATCGTAGTGTCCACCCACACAACCACCCACACCTGAGCTGGGGGACACAGCATCCAGTGTCCACCCACAGTACCACCCTCACCTGAGCTGGGGGACACAGCATCCCAGTGTCCACCCACAGTACCACCCACACCTGAACTGGGGGACACAGCATCCCAGTATCCAGCACACGGCCCCACCCAACCTGAGCTGGGGGACACAGCATCCCAGTGTCCACCCACGACACCACCCACACCTGATCTGGACACAGGAAATCCCAGCGTCCACCCACACAACCACCAACACCTGATCTGGAGAACAGAGCGTCCCAGTGTCCACCCACAGTACCACCCACACCTAGGCTGGGGGACACAGCATCCCAGTGTCCACCCACACAACCACCCACACCTGAGCTGGGGGACACAGCACCCCAGTGTCACAGGTCAGGCTGTGAGGGGCAGGAAGGCCACAGAGGTCACTGTGGAAGCTCCAGGCAGAGAAGCTGCCCCAACAGGTCTCAAGTCTAAGTAACCGCTCCTGGGGCCAGCACCAGGTGGCATAGTGGGCAAATCCGCCGCCTACAGTCCCAACACCCCATCTGGGCACGAGCTCAAGTCCCAGCCGCCCCACCTACGATCCGGCTCCTGGCTACAGCCCGGGAAAGCAGCGGAAGATGGCCCAAGTCCTTGGGCCCCTGCACCCGCACAGGAGACCCGGAGGAAGCCCCTGGCCCCTGGCCTCAGATCAGCCCAGCTCCAGCTATTGTGGCCAACCAGGGAGTGAACCAGTGGATGAAGACTTCTCTCTCTCTCTCTTTAACTCTTCCAACAACAAAAAAATAGATAAATAGCTCCATGGGCCAGTGTTGGGCGCAGCAGTGAGGCTGCCACCTGTGCGTCCTTAATCCTGTGGGACACTGGTTCAGGTCCCGGCTACTCCACCTCTGCTCCAGCTCCCTGCTGATGGCCCGGGAAAGCACCGGAAGATGCCCAAGAGCTGGGGCCCCTGCACCCACATGGAGAGCTGAATGAAACTCCTGGCTTTGGCCTGGCCCAGCCCCAGCTGCCGGGGACATCAGGAGAGTGAACCAGTGGATGGAAGCTCTCTCTGTTTGTCTCTCCCTCTCTGAAACGCTTCCAAATAACAAAATAAATCTTTTTTTTCAGAGAGAGTTAGGCAGAGACAGAGAGAGAGACAGAGAGAAAGGTCTTCCTTTTCTATTGGTTCACCCCCCAAATGGCTGCTACCAAAGGCTCCCTGTGCCGATCCGAAGCCAGGAGTCAGGTGCCTATCCTGGTCTCCCATGTGGGTGCAGGGCCCAAGCACCTGGGCCATCCTCCACTGCACTCCTGGCACACAGCAGAGAGCTGGCCTGGAAGAGGGACAACCGGGACAGAATCTGGCGCCCTAACTGGGACTAGAACCCAGGGTGCCGGCGCCACAGGTGGAGGTTTAGCCTAGTGAGCCACGGCGCCGGCCCACGATAAATCTTAAAAGAAAAAAGGAAACAGACCACGAGTCTCTCCAGTGCCAGAAGACTTCCTGCAGGCATCAGGAGAGGGCGTAACAGACGAGTGCAGGGGGCAGTGGTGAGCTTGGGGCACGGAGGCGGTGGTGTCGTGAGAGCACAGTGCTGGGGGCCGTGGTGAGCTGGGGGCCGTGTTGGAGCACAGTGCTAGGGGCCGTGGTGGAGTACAGTGCTGGGGGCAGTGGTGAGCTGGGGGCCGTGGTGGAGCACAGTGCTGGGGGCTGTGGTGAGCTAGGGGCTATGGTGGAGCACAGTGCTGGGGCCATGGTGGAGCACAGTGCTGGGGCCATGATGGAGCACAGTGCTGGGGGCCGTGAAGGAGTACAGTGCTGGGGGCCATGGTGAGCTGGGGGCTGTGGTGGAGCAGAGTGCGGGGACAGTGGTGAGCTGGGGGCCATGGTGTCCTGAGAGCACAGTGCTGGGGGCCGTGGTGAGCTGGGGGCCATGGTGGAGCACAGTGCTGGGGACTGTGGTGAGCTGGGGGCCATGGAGTCCTGAGAGCACAGTGCTGGGGGCCGTGGTGAGCTGGGGGCTGTAGTGGAGCACAATGCTAGGGGCAGTGGTGAGCTCGGGGCCGTGGTGAGCTGGGGGCCATGGTGGAGCACAGTGCGGGGGAAGTGGTGAGCTGGGGGCCATTGGGGAGCACAGTGCGGGGGCAGTGGTGAGCTGGGGGACATGGTGGAGCACAGAGCAGAAGGCGGTGGTGACCTGGAGGCCTTGGTGAGCTGGGGGCTGTGGTGGAGCACAGTGCGGGGGCAGTGGTGAGCTCGGGGCCGTGGTGTCCTGAGAGCGCAGTGCAGGGGACAGCTCACCGCGGCCGCTGAGATCACTGCCACCTCTGCACTGAGCTCCCAGGGGCCAGACCCCCAGGTAGGGGGTAGAACACCTCTGGAGAACATGACTAGCCCTAAGAGAAGCCTAAACAGGGGCCGCGGGGCCTCATTAAGGCCTGGGCAGATGACCCACCAAAGGCAGATCCACACGCACCTCCCGGGCAGCCAGCTCAGAGCGGGGTGGAAGGCGATGTTTGCTGAGTCACAGCAGGGCCCGAGGCGGGGCCTCAAGTCCTCATGTCCCTGCCTCCCACCCCAGACCAGGTGGAGCTCCCGGCTCCCAGCTGTTGTGGGTGTTTGGGAGTGAGCCAGTGAACGGAGCTATCTCTCACTCTTTCCAATAAATAGAAAGCTAAAAAAACGAAACCAAACCCTGCCATCACACACACACAGGACACTCCATGTGGCATCAGGGTTCCATGTGGCACCTGCTGGGCTCGCTCTCAGGAAACCGGCCATCCTCCCCTCCCCAGGAAACCAGGGGTGCAGCCCTGCACCTGCTCCCGACTCTTCCCAGGGTGGCGTCTGCAGTCCCCGCTCATGGGCTCACCCACCACCACATCTGCCTCTGCCCCTTCTCACCAGGACCCGGGCATCCTCCTCCCCTTCCAGGGCATGGGCAGCCCTCCCTTCCCAGCCCTCCAGGGCCGGGCCCCACTACCCTCAGTGCCCGATAGGGCCAGACCCTGTGCCACTACTCGTCCTACTGGGCCTAACCCTGCTCCCCTTTTTGCCCTCCAGGGCCGGGCCCTGCTCTTCTCAAAGCCCTCCAGAGCTGGACGCCAATCTTCTCCTCACCCTTCAGGGCCTGGGCCCCACTCCCTCCTTGCCCTCCAGGGCCTGGGCCCCCACCAATTGCACCTCGCCAAGGCCAGGCCCCTTCCCAATGCATCCCAACAGGGAAGGGCCACAATATCCTCAACACCCTATAGGGCCAGACCATGCTCCCCTCCTAGACCTCCAGGGCCTGGGCTCCACTCCAATTCTCACCCTCCAGGGCCTGGGTCGCACACCCCTCCTCACCCTCCATGGCCTGCGCCCCATTCCCCTCACCCTCCAGGACATGGGCCCCACTCCAATTCTCTCCCTCCAGGGCTCAGCCCTGCTCCCAACCTTGCAATCCAAGGTCAGACCCCACTCTCCTCCTCACACTTCAGGACCTGGGCCCTGCCCCCCACACTGCTCTCCAGGGCTGGGCCCCACTCCTCTCAAGGCACCCCAGGGCCAGACACTGCCCCCCTCCTCGCCCTCCAGGGCCTGGGCACGCTCTGCTCGCTGCCCTCCAGGGCTGGACCCTGCTTCCCCTCCTTGCCTTCCAGGGCCTGACACCACTGCCCTCAAGGCCCTCCAGGGCTGGATCCTGCTCCACTCCTAGACCTCCAGGGATTGGGCTCTACTCCCTACGCTGCCATCCATGGCCCAGCCCCACTCCCCTCAACGCCCTCCATGGCCGGACCCCACACCCCTCCTCACCCTCCAGGGCCTTGGCCCCATTCCCCTCCTTGCCCTCCAACGCCAGTGCCAGCTCTCCTCCTCACACTCCAGGGTTGACCTGACACTTTCTTGTTGAGAAAAATAAAGCAGAGGAACACAGACAATATTGCAGGGAACCGAACCTTTTATTCTGTAACAGGGTTAGGTCCAGAAAGGTCTCTGGACCTTGGACAATCTCTGCTTTGATTTGGAAACATTTCTCATGGCTCGGTGAGGTCTCAACAGTGAGGCTGTGAGCATGAAGTGGCCTTTGTCCTTTGTCCTATAGACTGTGTCCTTTCGCGTATGTCCTATGTCTTGTGTCCTGTAGGTCCAAGGTCCAGAGACCTTTCTGGATCTAACCCTGTTACAGAATAAAAGGTTCGGTTCCCCGCAATATTATCTCTTTTCCTCTGCTTTATTTTTCTCAACAAGAAAGTGTCAATTCAACCAGTAGTGGGTGAGGAGGAGAGCAGGCACTGGACTTTGTCCTTTGTGACATAAGTCACAGGACACATGCTACAGGATGGAGGCCACAGGCTACAGGACATAGGCCAAAGGCTACAGTACACAGGACACAGGCTACAGGAGATAGGACAGAGGACACAGGACACAGGCTACAGCACACAGGACATAGCCCAGACGACATAGGACACAGGATATAGGACAAGGAATATGGAACCCAGGACACAGCCTATAGGACACAGGCTACGGGACACAGGTTGCAGGACACAGGACATAGGCGACAAGCTACAGGACACAGGACAGAGGCTACAGGACACAGGACACAGGCTACACAATCTAGGACACAGGCCACAAGACACAGGACACTATCCTATAGCCAGTGTCCGGTGTCTTGTTCCCTCTCTCTTTCAGCCTGTCGTGTAGCCTGTATCCTGTATCGTGTAGCCTGCAGCCTGTATCCTTTGTTCTGTGGTCTGTCCTGTGTCCCATAGCCTCTGTCCTGGATCCTCTGTCATGTGTCCTGTGTCCTATGTTGTGTAGCCTGTGTCCTGAATCTTGTACCCTGTGGCCTATGTACGCATCCTGAATCTTGTGGCCTCTGTCCTGTAGCCTGTGACCTCTGTCCCCTAGCCTGTGTCCTGTGTCCTGAGCCTGTGGCCTGTAGTTTTTGTCCTAGTGCTGGTGTCCTCTTTGCTGTAGTCTGTGTCCTGTGTCCTGAAGCCCATTTCTTGTAGCCTGTGGACAATGTCCTGTAGTGTGTGTCCTGTGTCCTGTAGCCTGTTCTCTGAGCTCTGGGGCCTAGGTCCTGTAGCCTGTATCCTGTGATGTTTGTCATATGTTGTGTAGCCTGTGTCCTGTAATCTATGGCCTATGTCCTGTGGCCTATAGCCTGTAGCCTTTGGCCTTTTCCATGCAGGCTTTGTCCTGTGTCCTGTGGCCTCTGTCCTATAGCTGGTGTCCTGTGTCTTGTTTCCTCATTCCTTCAGCCTGTGTCGTGTAGCTTGTGTCCTGTATCGAGTATGCTGTGTCCTGTAACCTGTGTCCTGTAGCTTGTAGTCTGTATTCCTTAACCAGTGTCCTGTATTCTGTGTCCTGTGTCCTTTGTTGTGTATCCTGTGTCCTGTAGCCCGGCTCCTGTAGCCTGTGGACTATGCCATGCAGCCTTTGTCCTGTGGCCTGTGGCCTTTGTCATATAACCTGTGTCCTGTGTCTTATTTCCTGTGTCCTTCATCCTGTGTCATGTAGCCTGCGTCCTCTGTCTTGTAGCCTATGGCCTATGTATGCATTGAGGATCCTGTGTCCTGTGTCCTGTAGCCTCTGTCGTGCGTCCTGTGTCCTGTGTCCTATGTCTTGTATCCTGTGTTCTAAATCCTGTGGCCTCTAGATGTAACCTATGTCCCATAGCCTGTGTTCTAGCCTGTGTCCTGGGTTCTGTGTTCTGTGTCCTGTATCCTGTGTCCTGTATCTTCTGGCCTATGCCCTGAATGCTGTAGCTTGTGTTCTATCTTGTGTAGCCTGTGTCCTGTAGCCTGTGTGCTGTAGCCTGTGTTCATGTCCTCAACCCTGTGTCCTGTGTTCTGTAGTCTGTGCTATATCCTGTAGCTGTGGCCTTTGTCCTGTGGCCAGTGTACTTTACACTTTGGCCTCTGTGCTTTGTCCTGTAGCCAGTGTCCTTGTCCTTTAGCCTGCTCATGTACCCTGATCCATTATCCTGTATCCTGAGCCCTTAGCCTGTCCCTGTGTCTTGTAGCCTGTGTCCTGTGTCCTATGTTGTTTAACATGAGTCCTGGCTCCTGTAGCCTGTAACCTCTGTCCTGTAGCTTTTGGCTCATGTCCTGTAGCCTGTAACCTGTGTCCAGTAGCCTGTGTCCTGTGTTCGGTATTCTGTGTCCTATGTCCTGTGTCCTGTGTTGTCTGGGCTATGTCCTGTGTCCTGTAGCCTGTGGCCTATGTGCTGTAGCCTGTGTCCTGTGTCCTATATTGTTTAGCCTTTGTCCTGGCTCCTGTAGCCTGTAACCTGTGTCCTGTAGCCTTTGGCTCGTGTCCTGTAGCCTGTAACCTGTGTCCAGTAGCCTGTGTCCTGTGTTCGGTATTCTGTGTCCTATGTCCTGTGTCCTGTGTCATCTGGGCTATGCCCTGTGTCCTGTAGCCTGTGGCCTATGTGCTGTAGCCTGTGTCCTGTGGCCTCTGTCCTGTGTCTTGAGTCCTGTAGCCTGTATCTTATGCCCTTGTTCTGGGTCCTGTAGCCTGTGTATTGTGTCCAGTAGTCTGTGATGTCACAGGACACAGGCTACAGCACAGAGGCCACAGGCTACAGGACACAGAACACAGTCTATAGGACAAGGGACACAGGCTACAGGACAGAGGCCACAGGACACAGGACACAGGACATAGCCCAGATGACACAGGACACAGGATATAGGACACAGAATATGGAACCCAGGACACAGCCTAGAGGACACAGGCTACGGGACACAGGTTGCAGGACATAGGACATAGGCAACAAGCTACAGGATACAGGACAGGGCCTACAGGAGACAGGACACAGGCCACAGGACAGTGGCTACAGGACACAGGCTACAGGACACTCTATCCTATAGCCAGTGTCCGGTGTCTTGTTCCCTCTCTCCTTCAGCCTGTGTCGTGTAGCCTGTGTCCAGTGTCGTGTAGCCTACGGACTGTATCCTTTGTTCTGTAGCTCTGTCCTGTGTTTCATAGCCACTGTCCTAGACCCCCTATCCTGTGTCCTGTGTCCTATTTGTGTAGCCTGTATCCTGTGTCTTGTACCCTTTGGCCTATGTACGCATCCTGAGTCCTGTGGCTTCTGTCCTCTAGCTGGTGTCCTGTGTCCCCTAGCCTGTGTCCTGTGTCCTGAGCCTGTGGCCTGTAGTTTTTGTCCTAGTGCTGGTGTCCTCTTTGCTGTAGTCTGTGTCCTGTGTCCTGTAGCCCGTTTCTTGTAGCCTGTGGACACTGTCCTGTAGTGTGTATCCTGTGTCCTGTAGCCTGTTCTCTGAGCTCTGGGGCCTAGGTCCTGTGGCCGGTGGCCTGTGACCTTGGCCTTTGTCCTATGTCGTGCAGCCTGTGTCCTGTAGTCTGTGGCCTATGTCCTGTGGCCTATACCCTGTAGCATGTGTTCTTTGTCCTCAATTCTTTGTCCTATGTCCTGTAGCCAGTGGCCTTTGCCCTGCAGCCTTTGGCCTGTGTCCTGTGGCCTCTATCCTATAGCCAGTGGGCTGTGTCTTGTTCCCTCTTTCCTTCATTCTGTGTCGTGTAGCCTGTGTCCTGTGTCGTGTATTCTATGTCGTCTATCCTGTGTCCCGTAGCCTGTGTCCCGTACCTGTGTCCTGTATAATGTGTCCTGCAGCCTGTGTCATGTGCCCTGTTTCCTGTAGTCTGTATCCTTTAACCAGTGTCCTGTAATCTGTGCCCTGTGTCCTATGTTGTGTATCCTCTGTCCTGTAGCCCATCTCCTGTAGCCTGTGGACTATGCCCTGCAGCCTTTCCTGTGTCCTGTGTCCTCTGTCCTATAGCCTGTGTCCTGTGTCTTGTTTCCTGTGTCCTTCAGCCTGTGTCATGCAGCTTGCATCCTCTGTGTTGTAGCCTGTGGCCTATGTATCCATTGAGTATCCTGTGTCCTGTCCTGTAGCCTCTGTCCTGTGTCCTGTGTCCTGTGTCCTATGTCTTGTATCCTGTGTTCTAAACCCTATGGCCTATAGTGTGTAACCTATGTCCCTTAGCCTGTGTTCTAGCCTGTGTCCAGGGTTCTGTGTTCTGTGTCCTGTATCCTGTGTCCTGTATCCTCTGGCCTATGCCCTGAAAGCTGTAGCTTGTGTTCTATCTTGTGTAGCCTGTGTCCTGTAGCCTGTGTGCTGCAGCCTGTGTCCATGTCCTCTACCCTGTGTCCTGTGTTCTGTAGTCTGTGTCCTATATTCTATAGCTGTGCCCTTTGTCCTGTGGCCAGTGTGCTGTACACTGAGGCTCAGTCCTGTGACCTGTAGCCAGTGTCCTCGTCCTTTAGCCTTTGTCCTGTGTCCTGTAGCCTGGGTCCTGTGTCCTGTATCCTGAGCCCTGTATCCTGTCCCTGTGTCCTATAGCCTGTGTCCTGTGTCCTATATTGTTTAGCCTTTGTCCTGTCTCCTGTAGCCTGTAACCTGTGTCCTGTAGCCTGTGGACTATATCCTGGAGCCTGTAACCTGAATCCCATAGCCTGTGTCCTGTGTTCAAAATTCTGTGTCCTATATCCTGTGTCCTGTGTCATCTGGGCTATGTCCTGTGGTCTGTAGCCTGTGGCCTAATTCCTGTGTATTGTGGACTATATCCTGTATCATGTAACCTGTGTCCCATAGCCTGTGTCCTGTGTTCGGTATTCTGTGTCCTATATCCTGTGTCCTGTGTCATCTGGGCTATCCTGTGTCCTGTAGCCTGTGGTCTCTGTGCTGTAGCCTGTGTCCTTTGGCCTATGTCCTGTGTCTTGAGTCCTATAGCCTGTGTCTTATGTCCTGTGTTCTGGGTCCTGTAACCTGTGTATTGTGTCCAGTAGTCTGTGATGTCACAGGACAGAGGCCACAGGCTACAGGACACAGGACCAAGGCTACAGGACAGAGGACACAGGCTACAGGACAAAGGACATAGCCCAGATGACACAAGACACAGGATATAGGACACAGAATATGGAACCAGGACACAGCCTAGAGGACACAGGCTACGGGACACAGGATGCAGGACACAAGACATAGGCGACAAGCTACAGGACACAGGACAGAGGCTCCCGGACACAGGACACAGGCTACACAATCTAGGACACAGGCCACAGGCCACAGGACAATGGCTATGGGACACAGGCTACAGGACACTCTATCCTATAACCAGTGTCCAGTGTCTTGTTCCCTCTTTCCTTCAGCCTGTGTTGTGTAGCCTGATTCCTGTGTCATGTAGCCTGTGGCCTGTATCCTTTGATCTGTAGCTCTGTCCTGTGTCCCATAGCCTCTGTCCTGAGCCTCTGTCCTGTGACCTGTGTCCTATGTATATAGCCTGTGTCCTGAGTCCTGTAGCCTGTCCCTATGTCCTGTAGCCTGTGTCCTGTGTCCTATGTTTTTTAGCCTTTGTCCTGTCTCCTGTAGCCTGTAACCTGTGTCCTGTAGCCTTTGGCCCATGTCCTGAGCCTGTAACCTGTGTCCTGTATCGTGTGTCCTGTGTTCGGTATTCTGTGTCTTATATCCCTTGTCCTGTGTTATCTGGGCTATGTCCTGTGTCCTGTAGCCTGTGGCCTCTGTGCTGTAGCCTGTGTCCTGTGGCCTATGTCCTGTGTCTTGTGTCCCATAGACTCTATCTTATGTCCTGTGTTCTGTGTCATGTAGCCTGTGTCCTGTGTCCCATAGCCTGATTTCTACCCTTGTCCTTGGTTCTGTATTCTGTGTCCTCTATCCTGTGTCCTGTTTCCTCTGGCCTATGCCCTGAATCCTGTAGCCTGTGGCCTGTGACCTGTGGCCTCTGTCCTGTGTCCTGTAACCTGTGTTCTGTAGCCATATCCAATATCCTGCACCACAGCATACAGCACACCGGCCACAGGACAAAGGCCACAGCTACAGGACATAGGCCACGGACTACAGGACACAGGCTACACAACACAAGACAGAGGCCACAGGTCACAGGCCACAGGCCACAGGACATAGGATCCAGAGCACAGGGCACAGGCTACAGGACACAGGACACAGACTACAGGACATTGTCCACAGGCTACAAGAAACCAGCTTCAGTACACAGGATATAAGCTACTATAAAGAGACACCAGCTTTAGGACAAAGACTACAGGACACAGGCTATAGGACACAGGACACAGGACACAGACTACAGGACACTCGACACAGGCTCAGGACACAGGACACAGGCTACTACAAAGAGACACCAGCTTTAGGACAAAGACTACAGGCCACAGGCTATAGGACACATGACACAGGCTCAGGACACAGGCTCAGGACACTTGACACAGGCTCAATACACGGGACACAGGCTAGGGGACATAGGACACCAGCTAGAGGACAGAGACCACAGGACACAGGTTGCATACATAGGCCACAGGCTACAAGACACTGGACACAGGCTACACAACATAGGACACGGGACACAGGACTGAGGCTACAGGACACAGAATATGGAACACATGACACAGCTACAGGACACAGATCACAGGATACAAGACATGGGACACAGGGGATAGGATATAGCCTAAGGACAAAGGACAAAGGAACAGACTATCAGACATAATACAAAGGCTACAGGACACTGAACACAGGACATAAGACACAGGCTACAGGACACAAGACACAGGATATGGGCCACAGGAAATAAGCTACAGGACACAAGACACAGGCAACATGACACAGGCTAAAGGACAGAGGGAACAAGACACAGGACACCAGCTATAGGACAGAGGCAACACTACACTGGACACAGGACATAGGCCACAGGACACATGCAGAAAGAAACAGGCCAGTGGACACAGGACACAGGCTACAGGACAAAGGACACAGGCTATAGGACACATGCTATAGGACACAGGCAATGGGACACTGTCTACAGGACAAGGACACAGGCCACATGAAAAGGCTAATGGACATAGGACACAGGATAGAGGACACAGGCTACAGCACACAGGCTACACTCTATAGGACAAGCTATAGGTCACAAGTTATAGGAAAGAAGACAGAAGCCACAGGACACACACACTAGCCACAAAACAGGACACAGGACACAGGCTACAGGACACAGGCTGTAGAACATAGGACACAGGATACAGGCCACAGGACACACGACTACAACACAACACACAGGCTACAAGATACAGGCTACACAACACAGAACACAGGCAAAAGGACTCAGGCTACAGGACACAGGACAGATTTCAGGACACAGGTCACAGGCCACAGGACATAGGCTCCAGAGCACAGGCAGGGCCCTGGCCACGCTCCAGTGACATGCCCCTCTCTCCTCCTTGCCCTCCAGGGCCATGATCCCCTCAGGCAGCGCCCTGGCCACCCTCTAGGGCTGGGCTCCTTCTCCTCTCCATGCCCTACAGAGCCAGGCCCTGCTCCCTTCAGTTGTGGCACTAGGCACCCAGCAGGGCTGCCCCACTCTCCTTGTCCTCCAGGGCCTGGGCCCCACTCCCCTAGTTGCCCACCAGGGCCTGGGCCCAGCTCCCATTGCTGTCCTTCAGGGCCAGGCCCTGCTCCCCTCACCACATTCCAGAGCTGGCCCCCAATCCCCTCCTCAGCCTGCAGGGTCGGGCCCTTCTCCCCTCAGGCCCGGCCCTGGCCTCCCTCCAGGGCCAAACTCTGCTCCCCTCCTCACCTCCAGGGCCAGTGTTCCCCTCCTCATGCTCCAGGGCTGGCACTGTCGCTCCCCGTCTTCATGGAGGAACGACACAGGACCCTGCGCTGTTCTTTTGTCTGCTCGGCCCTCCCCGGGTTTGCTGCTGGTTCTTCCCGGGGTGGCTACCGACCCTTCCACCTCCGTGGAAGGGCGGTTCCCCCTGCCACATTCCCCACTTCCGCGGGGGAGTGGCACACCGCCGGCCGGCTCTCTTGGGGGCTGCACAGGTGTTCCTTCAGATAGATGTTCCCCTTAGATGTTCCTGGTGCATGTTGTCTCTCTCCTCCTTTATAGTCCTCTTCCACCAATCCCAACTCTGCTACCCACATGCCGAGTACGCTGCTCTCCTCCAATCAGGAGCAAGATCAGCTCCTGCAGCTCAGTCAATCAAGTTGGTGAGAGGCAGCTGGGTAGAAGCTGTTTGCTCCTTTCCCAGCGCCATATTGTGGAGAGCAGATGTATAGAATAAGTATTAATTCCAGTAACAGTATAGTCCGAGTTGCTCCCCACAGGCACCAATCTCCTCCTCGCACTCTTGGTCTGGCTCTGCTCCCCTCCTCCCCATCCACAGCCAGGCTCCCCACAGGCCCATCCCTGTCCTCCCTCCAGAGCCAGACCCCGCTTCCCTTCACACCTTCAGGGCCAGCCCCTGCTCCGCTCCTGGTCTTCCAGGGCCTGGGTCCCACACCTCTCCTTGCCCTGCAGAACCTGGCACCCACTCCAACCTTCACACTCCAGAGCCTGGGCCCCACTTCAGGGCTTCCCTACAGGGACAGGCCACACTACCCTCAACACCCTCCATGGCCGGGCCCTGCTTGCCTCCTCGCCCTCCAAGGCCTGGGCCCACTCTGCTCGCCACCTTCCAGGGCTGGACCCTGCTCCCCACCTTGAAACCAGAGCCTGGGCCCAGCTCCACTCACTGCCCTCCAAGGCTGGACCCTGTTCCCCTCCTCACCCTCCAGGGCCAGACCCTACTCTCCTCCTCGCCCTCCAGAGCTGGGCACCGCTCTCCTCTTCCCCCTCCAGGGCTGGGCCCCTCTCAGCACGCTGCTCTCTTGGGCCAGGCCCCACTAACCTCAACACCATCAGGGCCAAACCCTGCTCCCCTCCTTGTCCTCCACGACCTGGCCCAGCTGCCCTCCTCACCCTCCAGGGCCTTACCCTGCTCACCTCTTACCTTAAGCGGCTGGGCCCGGCTCCCATTGCTGCCAATAAGTCACTGGTGTCACTCGGTGGTCCCTAGCAGCCACTGCCTCCATCTTTGTGCGCCCCTGCTGTCACTGCAGCATTGGGCAGCCCGCACGGTTCCCCAGCACCTGCCACTTCATGGCCTGCCTTGGCTGCCTCCTTCTGCTTCCTCAGGCACACCGAGTGAGGCCACATCTTTATGCCCCAGTGCAGCCACCAGGAGCCACCCGTCATGGGGCCCCCAGCACGGTCCCCAGCAGCCTCCCTATGATTGCCCGAGGATTCTTCCTACTTCTTCTTGGGCTCCCCTGTGGTTATCTGGGCCCTCTTGTAACTCCCAGGCCCCACCACACGGCCCCCAGGCCCCACCAGCTCCTTCCCTGGGCACTCCCACTGCCACTGAATCACTAGGTCACCACGTGGACCCCAGAAGCTGCCTCCTCCTTCCTCACCCCCCCACAGCAGCTGAGTTTTAGGACCCCCCCATTCTCCCAGAAGTCGCTGAGTCTTTGGGGTTCGCGCTGCCCCTAGCAGTCATTGCCTCTGTCCTCTGGCACTCCTGCTGTCCCTGCATCATGTCTGAACTTGGAAATGAGGCTCTACAAAGGGGGTCTCAACTAACTCTCTTGTGGCCAAAGTTTGAGGGTGGGCAAGTGCAGAACTGTTGAATGTGCAGAGGGGGAACGTGGGTGTGGCCTGAGGATAGAAATTTTCCCTGGGAGTCACCTTCAGGAGCATGGCTCTGGGAAGGAATGACTTCCAACATGTTCTTTGCCAAAGAAAACCTGAGCTGGAAAACGGAAACCATGGGCACGAGTTAAGGTGCCAGGTGACTTCTTCCCAGACATGTGGGTCCTGAGTTCTTTGGGGCACACAAGAAGGCAGCTCAATGGGAGAGGCCACCTCGGTCTGCAATGCAGGCTCCTCAGTTCAGATCTAGGAGGTCTAAGTTGTCGCAGGAGTTTCTCATCCAGGGACCTGGGAACTTGGGCTTGGAGAAGGAAATCAGGGTGAGAAGACTTCCCAGGGCAGAGAGCCACCTGAGCACAGAGTGCAGGCAATAATCAAAGACAGAATAAAGTGGGAGGAGGACAAAGAGTGTCATCCAACGTGGGCCCTGTATCTTACAACCAGCATCCCACACCAATCGCTTTGAACTGGCTCGGAGACCTGGGGAATCTAAAAGATAAATGACCATGTAGAAGATCAGGGATTTTCCAAACACCAGAGGAACAGTCTGCCTTACTCACCTTTCCCATGGAGCTGAGTCCATCCACGTCATGGCACCAACGATGCTGCAGGAAGTTCAAGTCCATTCTTTCTCTCACATAATCCCAACACGGATCATGAGGGTGGGGGAGAAAAAGCAAAAGTAGGTTTTAGTGAGAAAATCATACTCTTGCAAGCCAGAAGGGGGACTAAGGGAGGGGTCCAATAAGGCCTGGGAACACGGAAGTTTAACTAGCGAGTGATGTTCATGGATTAATCTTCTAAACAAAATCCAACACCATGTTCTTCTATCTTAGGAAAAGGTCATGACCCCTAACCTTGAAAACGTGTTTCCTTACTGGCCATTTGAATAATGTAACACTATATCTTCCCTCTCTGCCTGCAGTTTCTCTTACTGCCTATCACCTGCCCTCCTCCCAGACACGAGTCCCTGACTACCCTTCATTGCTTCACTCCTCAGGGAAGGGCCCCTCCTCGGGGGCATTTCCCAAGAGGCTACTGAGAGGCCACTTTCCTCTCTGGGCTCAAGGGCTTTCCTCTGGGGCTGGCAGGACACAACACATCCAGCTGAAGCATTGGATGATCCTCCTGCCAATCCCCAGGCGCCCCTTGCCCTTTCTGGCCTGCGTGTCTGAGGTCCCTGCCTCCTGCTCCTCCTCCTGCTGCTGCATTCCTGGGATGCTCTGCTCCTCTGAGGCACCCGGGGAGCAGCTCCTGACTTCTCCATCAGCCTCACTGCTGTTGGTGCTCAGTGTGGTGGAGAGAGAGGTCAGAGCATCCTGGCTGAGGACTGCACAGACAGCGGGGCTCCTTGTCCACACGGCCCGTTGAGGACTGTCTGTCCTGCAGGACTCACTGCTGCTCACACTGGGAGTCCCACCGCAAGGAGTCTGCCCCGACTGGTCTTCTGCAAGCACCAGTGGTTGTGAGCTGAGAGCGACACACTCACGGGCTCTGCTGTTGCAGCCTGAGTGTCCCTGGAGGCACTGGAGAACGGGACAGCTCTGAGCACCAGGGATGGCCTGAGGCGTGGGCTTCCCTTTGCTGTGATCCCACTGAAGTCCTGGGCACAAGGCACTGGCTGGGAGCCTGGGTGGCAGGGAGCCGGCTTGATGGCCCAGCTGGAATCCCAGGTCCTCCAGGGAGCTTAGAGCTTCAGGACCCTGAGGAGGTACTGCAGGCTCCACTTGGCTCCACCCATGTATTTCTGGGATGCTGAAGCCCTGCTGTTGGGAGATCCCCCAGCGTGGCACAGGGGGCAAGGGGTCATCCCATTCATGAAGCCACAGTGGAGGGCAGAGGCCCCATGGGAATTCCCAGACTTCCTGCTCCTGGGGAAGAAACAGAAACTCGTCACTGGTTCCAGGTGCTCCATGTCCTGCATGGAGCCAGGGGTGGCCCATGATGTCTGCCACTGTGGGCCTGGCCTCAGGGTCCCGGGTCAGTAAGCTGTCCACCAGGTTACACAGCTCTGGGTTTCCATAGTGGGGGATTCTGTAGTATCCAGACAGGATGGCTGCCCGCAGCTCCACAAAATCCTCTCCAACAAAAGGCAGTGAGCCTGCCACCATGGCGTACAGGATCACGCCCACACTCCAGGCATCAGCCTTGTACCCGCAGAACTCCTCACCTAAGAATTCCTCGGGCGCACAGTAGGCAAAGGTCCCGCACAGACTCTTCAGGCGCTCTCCACCAGCCAGTTTGCAGCTGAGACCAAAATCGCTCAACTTAATGTTTAGGTGGGCGTCGAGAAGCAGGTTTTCTAACTTTAAATCCCTGTGCACCACGTGCTGCGAATGGCAGTAATGCACAGCGGATAGAATTTGTTTAAATAGCTGACGAATCTCTCCATCCAGCAGGTACCCTCGTTCTACCATGTAACATCTAAGGTCCCCCCTGACTGCGTATTCCATGAAAATGTAGCCCCTCTCTGTGGTGTGCCTGACCTGCAGTAGTTGAATGATGTGAGGGTGATGCAGCCCCTTCATTATTTCTGCTTCTGTGCACAACTGCTGGAAGCTGCAGGAGTGCTGGCCACCATTCTCCACAACCTTCACAGCCACCTGGGTCCTGCTTTCCCAATGATAGGCCAGCATCACCAGCCCAAAACCGCCCTGGCCGAGGACCCTGAGGACCTGGTACCCATCCAGGACCTCCTCCTCACTGCTGAAGGCGGTGAGGCCTTCCATGGTGGGATCCCCACCCCACCCCCCCACCCTGCACTCTGACACTGGGAACTCTTACTAGTCACCTAAAGTAATAACAAAAACTGGGAAACAAATAGAAATCAAACAAGCTAAATGGTAACCAAAATTAACAACTCAATATGCTAATATTTCTACTAGATAATGCTAACTCTATGAACTATGGTATACTAATCACTAACACTGTAGGAAAATTAAGAATTAAAAGTTATAAAACACACTGAATACTAAAAATGGTGAAGGAAAGCAACACCAACTACGGTAACTATGGTAACAATGCTAATCAATAAGTCTTATAACAGTCTTATCTAAATCAAAGGATCAAAAAATGAGAAAACAGTCAGAAAACGAGGAAACACAATGAACACAGCATCAAGTACATTTAGCCTGTGAAAGAAAAAAACAAAAAATAAATAAATAAATATTTAAAGAAAATACACAAGCACACAATGTAAAAATGGGAGGGGGAGAGAAAATGAAAAAATAGCAAAAAAAAAAAAAAGAAGAAAAACTAAAAGAACCACTACGGTAAGGAGAACTAATAGACGAGACAAAACAACAACACAAGAGACAGGACAAGGGAAAACCAGTGATGTCGTCCAATCCTTCAGGCAGTCTCCACAGAGCTTCCTGGGCCAACTGACCAGAACCGAGCCCAAGCAGGGAACTGTTGAGGCAGTTGGAATGACATCACAATGGCCCCCCTGAGGGCAGAGGAGGCTCTAGACCAATCACAGCTGGGGACACACCAGGCTGGTTTTCTCAAGAAACTTTCTACTTGGTTAAAGAGAAAGGACCCCAAAAGCTTTTGGCTTAAGTTGGTGGTGGAGATCGGTATTTAGGATTTGATAAATTAGCACAGTCCTCTTCAGGCTTTTTCTATTGTTTCAATACACGTATAGAAGCACTGATCCTCCCAGTCTCTATTTCCACCCCCATTCCCACCCCCTTTTTCATTTCCTCTTGGTTCCTGTCCATTAAAGACGTCCAGTAAGAGGAGTCAACTGCTCATCTTAGCCCAGGCAGGCTCAGCTCATTGTCCCAAAAGATTTCCAAGCTCTGCCATGGCTTGAACAGATGGTGGCTCCCTCACTCATGTGTACGTTCACTCACACACATATGTACTTGTATGTTCAAAATCAAAAATAGAGGCATAAAGGTGTCCCTTTAGAGGAATTGAGCATTTGCAAACTGAGTTCTGGTGGTGCTGCCCACCATCAGCCTGCTGCTCTGTTTGTCTGCTGAAGGTGAAACACTCAGAGCACACATGGAGAGAATAGAAACAATGTTACTGGAGATGCTGCACAAACAAGCCAGGCTTCCTTCCCCATAGAACAGCAGGTTACAGCCTCAGCCTCACTCAGCTCCTGTCTTCTTCCTGAGGGAGGATTCCTGGGGATGGTAACGGACCTATTGTCGCTCCTCCAGGCTCCTGAGTTCTTGCAACGCAGACTGTGAAAGGTGTTTATGATATCTTCAAAATTAAAGTGGTGTTGTTTCCACTCTTGCTCTCTCCATCCCTTTCTCTCCCCTTCCCTCCATTTCTCCCTGCTGAAAGTATGTCTTTCAAATAGATTAATTACAGTTTTAAAAAACTAGTAAAAGTGTCAATTATTCAGAACCTAGAAGTCAAGCCACATATCTACAGGAAAGTGACATTTAACAAGGTCTTACGAACACATATTGGAAAATGAATAGTTTTCTCAATAAAATCCCATTGGGAAAATTGAATGCCCACATGCAGAATGAAACTAGACCCTGTCTCTCAACACACACAAAAAAATCAACCCAAAATGGATCAAGATCTAAATCTGAGTCCTGGAACTATGAGATAATAGAAAAAAGCATACAAAAAGCTTCAGGGCCGGCCCCCACTCTCCTCCTCACCCTCCAGGGCCAGGCCCCACTGCCCTCAAATCCCTCCAGGGTTGGACCCTGAACCACTCCTCACCCTCCTGGGCCTGGCCCTGCTCCCCTCCTTGCACTCCAGGGCTGGGCCCCACTGCCCTCCTTGCCCCTCAGGGCCAGGGCCCACTCTCTTCCTCGCCTCCAGGGCCTGGGCCCTGCTCCCCTCCTCAGAGTCCAAGGCCTGGGTCCTGCTCCCCTCCTCGCCCTCCAGGGCCGGGCCCCGCTCCCATCACAGCCCTCCAGGGCTAGGCCCACTGCCCTCACTGCCCTATAGGGCCGAACCCTGCTCCACTCTCACCCTCCTGGGCCTGGTCCTGCTCCCATTTTTGCCCTCCAGGGTCAGGTCCTACTCTGCTCACAGACCTCCAGAGATGGACCCTGCTCCCCTCCTCGCTCCCCAGGTCCTGGGCCCACTGTCCTCCTCCCCACCTAGGGCCTGGGCCCCTCTCCCTCTTCACCCTCTAAGGCCAGGCCTGGCTCCCCTCCTCACCCTCCACAGCCTGGGCCCTGCTCCCTCCTTGCCCTCTAAGACCAGGCCCTGCTCCCCTCCTCACCCTCCAGGGCCTCGCCCAGCTCCCCACGCTACCCTTCAGGTCCAGGCCACACTCCCCTCACTGCCTTCCAGGGCCGGGCCCCAATACACTCATTGCCCTCCAGTGCTGGACCCTGCTCTCCTCCTCGCCCTCCAGGGCCTGGGCCCCACTCCAATCCTCACCCTCCAGGGCCAGACACTGCTCCCCTCCTCGCCCTCCAGGGACAGGCCTGCTCCCCTCAGGTGCGTCCCTGGCCTCCCCCCTTCTCACTCCCCAGGGCCAGTGCCTGCTCTCCTCCTTACCTTCTAGGGCTTGGGCCCCGATCTGCACGCGGCCCTCAGGGCCGGGCCCCACTGCCATGAACATCATCCAGGGCCGGACTCCTCTCCACTCCTCGCCCCCCTTGGTCAGGCCCTGCTCCACTCCTTGGCCTCCAGAGCCGGGCCCCACTCCCCTCAGGCATGGCCTTGCCCACCCTCCATGGCTGGGCCCCTGCTCCTCTCCATGCCATAAAGAACCGGGCCCTGTTCCCCTCAGGCCGCTCCCCTACTTACACTGCAGAGTTGGGCCCTTTTCCCCTCAGGCGTGGCCATAGCCTCCCTCCAGGGCTGCGCCCCTGCTCCTCTCCGTGTCCTACAGAGCTGGGCCTTGCTCCCCTCGGGTGCAGCACTAGCCACCCACCAGGGCTGGGCCCCACTCCGCTCCTTGTCCTCCAGGGCCTGGGCCCTACTCCCCTCCTCGCCCTCCAGGGCCAGGCCCCACTCCCCATGCTGCCCTCCTGGGCCAGGCCCACTGCCCTTAATGCCCTCTAGGGCTGGACCCTGCTCCACTCCTCACCCTCCAAGGCCTGGGCACAGCTCCCTTCAGGCAGGGCCCTGGCCCAGCTCCCCTGAGGCAGGGCCCTGGCTGCCCTCCAGGGCTGGGCCCCTGTTCCTCTCTGGGCCCTACATAGCTAGGCCTTGCTCCCCTCAGGCATGGCACTAGCCACCCACCAGGGATGCCCCACTCCTCTCCTTGTCAACAATGGCCTGGGCCCCACTCCCCTCCTTGCCCACCAGGGCCTGGGCCCAGCACCTATTGCTGCCCTTCAGGGCCAGGCCCTGCTCCCCTCACCACCCTCCAGGGCTGGACCCCACTCCTCTCCTCACCCTCCAGGGCCTGGGCCCAGCTCCCCACACTGCCCTCCAGGTCCAGGCCCCACTCACCACGCTGCCCTCCAGGGCTGGGCCCATTAACCTCAATACTCTCCAAGTCCAGACCCTGCTCCCCTCCTTGCCCTCCAGAGCCAGGCCCTGCTCCCCTCAGGCCCATCCCTGGCCTCCCTCCAGGGCCAGACCCTGCTCCCCTCCTCACCCTACAGGGCCTGAGCCCTCTCCCCTCACCAACCTCACCTGTGGCCTCTGTCCTATAGCCAGTGTCCTGTGTCTCATTTCCTGTGTCCTGCAGCCTCTGTCCTGTAGCCTGTGGCCTATGTCCTGTAGCCTGTGTCCTGTCTCCTATGTCCTGTGTCTTGTGTCCCATAGCCTGTGTCTTATGTCCTGTGTTCTGTAGCCTGTGTATTGTGTCCAGTAGTCTGTTTCCTTTGTCCTTTGTCCTTTGTCCCATAGCCTATGTCGTTTTGCCTGTGTCTTACGTCCTGTATCCTGTGTGCTGTGTCCTGTAGCTGTGGCCTATGTCCCATAGCCTGTGCTCTATAGCCTCTGTCCTGCATCCTATGTCCTGTGTCCTATGTCTTGTATCCTGTGTTCTATATCCTGTGGCCTGTAGCATGTAACCTATGTCCCGTTGCCTGTGTTCTAGCCTGTGTCCTGTGTTCTGTATTCTGTGTCCTATATCCTGTGTCCTGTGTCCTCTGGCCTATGTCCTGAATCCTGTAGCCTGTGTCCTGTAGCCTGTTGCTTCTGTCCTGTGGCCAGTGTGTTGTGTCCTATTGCCTTAGGTTTGTGTCCTGTAGGCTGTGTCCTGTAGTCTTTGTCCTATGTCCTGTAGCCTGTGTCCTGTTTCCTGTGTCCTCGATCCTGTTCGTGTAGCCTGTGTCCTGTGTCCTGTGTCCTGTAGCTGCAGGACATAGGCCACAGGCTACAGGAGATGGGCTACAGGACACAGGATACACAACATAGGACACAGGACACACACAAAAAGAAACAGGCCAGAGGACACAGGACACAGATTACAGCACAGAGGCTACAGAATACATGCTACAGGACACAGGGACAAGCTACAGGACACATGTTATAGGGCACAGGCAACAAACACTGGCTATAGGACAAGGACACAGGCCACACGGACAGGCTAACGACACAGGACACAGGATAGAAGACACAGGCTACAGGACACGGGCTACATTACAAAGGACAAACTATAGGTCACAGGCTATAGGAAAAAAGACAGGCTGCTGGTCTTGCCGTGTGGCAGGGGAGGGAAAGGGGATTGATTCTCCAGTACAGGATGGGCCAGCAGACTGACAAATTCTGCAGGCAGGAGGTGCAAAGATAAGGCTTGGGGGTGCTTGGTTGGGGCACTGACAGTACGTGCTTTTCTGGACCAGCCTCCAGCCTACCTCTCCAGCCTATTTCCCACTACCCACTGACCAAGTGCCCTGGGCTGGTCTGCTTTCCTGAGTGAATGATATGTGACAACCCCTAACTCCCTGCATGCCTTCCAACGGTAAATTTCAGTCCATCCTCTGCATGGCTGGCACACCCCCTCAAGGTTCTTGGAATCTCTGCTAAAATTCTGTTTGCCAAACCAGGCCCCACATGGCAAAACACCCCTTCCACGTGGTAGGAATGCCAAGGCTGTGTTTTCCGTGGGGCCTCGATGGTTCCTGCTATGTTCCCAAGCAGCAGCAGCCCTCTCAGGCCTCTGCAGGACTCTGCTAGCCCTTGCCCCCTCTCTGTGGCATCTGTTTGTGACTGTGATACACTTCTGCTGCTCTTAGCTCTTCTACCAGGCTCCTGGGTATCAGCAGGTAAGTCTATCTTTGCACAAATGAAGGACTCAGCAGACATCTGCCAGCCGTGCTTTGCCCAGATTCTACTCTCAAATGGAATTGTGGACAGAGGGGAAGTGGGGCAAAGGCATCTAAGTCTGATGAGACCGAATTCCAGGACCAAGGAAGCCTGTCCCCAGAGGAATTCTTACCTGTCATGTCACATGCTTACCAGCAGATGGCAGCAGTCTCCTACCATCTTTGAGGAATTCCTACTACTCGTTGACTACTTACTGGCTGATTCAGGGGAAAGTGCATTCCAGGAGAGCTTAGGGAAGACCTACTAGAGTTACAGGATCATGTGACATCACTGGGGGAGGAGCTGGAGAAGGGAAGCCTGAGCTGTCTTCAGAGGGTACATTCTGTGGTGTGGATGCGCTCCATCCCCTAAGGCAGGGGTGCAGAACATCTGGGCCGTGGGCCCCTGCAGGTCCCTGAGGTTATCTTGTCTCAGAATCCAAGAAATCTATAGCAGGTTCATCTGTAAGCTGGTAATTCTGTATAGCCCACAGATGATGTCATAAATATCCAAATTGCCTTTGGCAGAAAAAAAAAGGTTCCCCACGCCTGTCCTCAGAGGTGTGGGGACCTTTCTGAGGAGAGGCCTGGTAAAAGGTGGTTAGGTTACTGGGTGCTGCCTTTTGAAGGGATTAGTGGAGTTCTCACAAGTTGCTGGCTAGTCCCTGGGAGAATGGGCTGTCATAAAAAGACTGGGCCCTCAGGCACAGGAAACCTCGGATGGAGGCAGTTTCTGCATCCTGCGGAGAAGCCACCCCCTGCTGGAACCTTGCCTTGACTCCACTTCCCAACGATGCAGCCAGAATGATCATCACCCAGTCCCCCCTAACAGATGTTAGGGTCTGTTCTTGTTGAGGAAGGAATGTGAGGCGTCAGATGGTTAAATAGGCAGTCTGGAAATTGAGGGTGGAAAATGTTCCCCAAAAAAGTTATGCTTAGCAAGGTCAGAAGTGCCTGCCTGCCCACTCCTTGAGAGCTTCCAATCTTATCATGAGATTAGCAATAGCCCCCAGTTTATTATAAAAACAAATTAGGTATCCCACCCTTGCGATGAGCAAGCCAAACAGGATAAAGGATTGCAAATCATATCTTTTGATGGGTTTTGTCACCGCCTTGTAACTAAATGTCAATCAAAACCATGCCATGGACCACTTTGGGTTTTTTCCTCTCTTGGAAGCCCTCCTCCATGCTGCTCTGGCTGAAACCTTGCATTTAAACCTTAAAAAAAAAAAAAAAAGACTAGGCCCAGCCCCTGGTTCCGGTCCTGCCATGTGATGGCTCTTGTCATCATGTGATGGCTCTCAAGATGCTTCCCCCACATGACGGCCTCCCCAGAGCTCAGCAGATGACGATGCCACATTCTGGAACTTCCAGAACTGTGAGTTAAATAGGCCACTTTTTTTTATTGATTGACCCAGCCTCAGGTGTTTTGTTCCAGCAACTGAAAATGGACTAAAAGAGTATAGTATAGTTCCATGGCTCACTTGGTTAATGCTCCACCTGCGGCACCAGCATCCCACATGGGCACCGGGTTCCATTCCCGGTTGCTCCTCTTCCAGGCCAGCTCTCTGCTGAGGCCCAGGAGTACAGTGGAGGATGGCCCAAGTGCTTGGGCCCTGCACCCACATGGGAGAGCAGGAGGAAGCACCTGGCTCCTGGCTTCAGATTGGCGCAGCTCTGGCCATAGCAGCCATTTGGGGAATGAACTAACAGAAGGAAGAACTTTCTCTCTGTCTATAACTCTACCTGTCAAATTAAAAAAAAAAAAAGAGTATAGTACAGACATCATCTCCTTGGGTATCACTTTCTTCATTCATAAAGCAAGGAGGCTAGAATAGACGTTCAGAGTTCCTTAGAGCCCCAACCGTCTCTCAATGCAATGAGGCATGTTCACGAGCAATCTACAGACAGAAGGGCACATCTGGATATGCCATGCAAGGCTTTGTGAAGGGGGCTGGGGCTGGGCCCAGGAGGACGAGAAGGGTTTGCGAAGGGAGGGGCAATCGCAGCAACAGGAACCCTTGTCCATACCACGCCTGCGTCTTCCCACTGTTTTCTTTCTACCCACTGAACAACCATTCATCTCTATGCGGTCTGCGCTAGACACTCTGCTAGGTCTTGGAAGGCACAGAAATGGCACAGACTCTCCCTGACTCCTAAGAGTTTATGGTACAATGGAAAAGCTGACACGCTAACAAGAAATTACAGTGTAACACACATAGTATGACGAGATAAGGATCGCCAAAATGATTAACGTGCACACACACACGAACACGCACACACACACATCTGTGTATTATCACTTAGGAAACACAGTTAGAGTGTGCCTCATTCTGGTGAGGTAGGAAAAGAATTATCCTTATTTTCAAGAAAATAATTAGTGACCAGAAGTAGCAGGCTTAGGGCCGTACAACTGTGAGTGACGGACCACAGGCCAGAATCACTTTCCCTTAATCCACTTCCTGTGTCTTGTCCATTGCCTTACAGCATTATGAGCCTCACTGGTCAGTTACAAAAATGAAAACCTGGGCCCTAAAACTAGAACATCATTAGAATCTCCCTCTATTCTTGACCTGCGATGAAACCAACAAATATCCTAGGCCCCTGAGGGACACTCAGGACTACCCGGGTATATTTCTTCCACAAGGTGACAGCCGGGGCTGGTGTCCTTGCTCTGTGCCAGGATGACCGGCTCTCCAGGCCCCCTGAGCCGCCTCCCAGGCTAGCTGGCATCTCATGAGACACCTACCCAACCTCCTGACCCACCACTGTATGTCAGCTGTGAGTCATTCACTCCCCAGCCCCAGCAGAGGATCTGGTCAGCCCTACATAGATGTAGGGCCCTTGGGACCTACGTGGTTTGTGTGCCCAAGGCACTTCCAGAAGGACCTTGTGTTAGTCCATTTTCCATTGCTATAAGAAAATATGGAGACTGGGTACTTTATAAAGAGAAGAGACTTACTTAGCTCTTTCGAAGCAGAGAGTGTAAGTGCAGGTAGCTCCATCCATTTAGTCTCTGGTGAGGCTCTCACTGGTAGATGGCAGCACAATGGTGGAAATGCATGTGGAAGAAAGCAAGGATGAGACAGAGAGCCAGAGAGGTTGGCTCTGATGGGAACCGACAGGGTCCTGTGAGCACTACATTAATCCCTTCCAAAGATGATTCTCCCAAGCCCTGATCCCTTCCCACTAGGTCTCGCCTCTCAATGGTTCCCCCACTGTTGAGGTTGATTTCTTCTCTGAGGATTCGTTCTGAGAGGAGGAGTGTGGTGGGGCCAAGAGGTGCGGAGTCACCACACAGACCCCGGGAGTTGAGTGAAAGTGGGTCAGAGGCAAACAGCCTGCAAACTCATTTATTTCAGTTGCTACAGCTGCTTATATAGCCAAGGCAGCCAATCCAGTCAAGGGGCAGTCTATGCCCTAACCAATCACAGCCTGTTGCCAGTCAGGCTCTGTTGCCAGGCAGTTTCTGAAACCATCCAACCACGGCCTGCTGTCAGGCTCTGTTGTCATGTGGTTTCCGAAGCCATCCAATCACGGCCTGTTGCCAGGCAGTTTCTGTTGTCAGTGGCCATCTTGGCATGACCTTCTCACCTTCTCATTCCACCACACCCCACCTCTGCACATCGTCACACTGGAGACCAAGCTTCCAGACACAGGTAAGTCCTATCCAGGCCAAAGCAGGCCTCCTAGGGTCCTTCCTTCAACCTTGGGATCTTTAAGTCTCAAAATCTCAAGGTGTAGTCCTTCTTTGAGCTCAGTCACTCCCAACTTTGGTTTTGGTGTCATGCATTTGTAATGATCTCTTGCACATGTACACAGTTTTAAAATTCATAAAGTGTTTCCATTTTGTCTTGGTCCATTTGGGCTGCTCTAACAGAATTCCATGGTAATTTATGAAGAACGGAAATTTACTTTTCACAGTTCTGAGGATCGGGGAGCCCAGAATCAGGGTGCTGGCATCTGGAACGGACTGTCCTGCTGCAGCCTCACATGCAAGAAATGGAAGAAAGAGCCAGGAAGAGCAAACCCACTCCCACGAGCTGTCTGACAGTGGCATTAATCCACTCATGAGGGTGACACTTCCCAAGGGGCCCACCTCCCAACACTGTTGCATTGGGGATCATGTTTCCAGCATGTGAATTTGGGGGAACACATTCAGACCAAAGTACCTATCTTCATGCTCTTTTTTTTTTTCATCCTTAAAATTCCATCAAGAATTTTTTCCCCAATTTACAGACTAAAAAAAATCTAAGGCTCCAAAAATTTTAAGCTAATTCAAGTGGCAGAACTCTATTTCTTTTTTTTTTTTTTTTTTTTTTTGACAGGCAGAGTTAGACAGTGAGAGAGAGAGACACAGAGAGAGTTATAGACAGTGAGAGACAGAGGAAGGTCTTCCTTCCATTGGTTCACTCCCCTAATAGCCACCACAACTGGCGCAGCACTGATCCAAATCCAGGAGCCAGGTGCTTCCTCCCGGTCTCCCATGGGATGCAGGGACCCAAGCACCTGGGCCATCCCCCACTGCCTTCCCAGGCCTCAGCAGAGAGCTGGACTGGAAGCAGAGCAACTGGAACTAGTACCCGGTGCCCCAACTGGGACTAGAACCCGGGGTGCCAATGCCGCAGGTGGAGGATTAGCCAAGTGAGCCACGGCACTGGCAAGAACTCTGTTTCAATACATACTTGACTGATTCTTTCCTATAAACATTTAAGCATCACTGAATGATCAGAGGATACTTAAGAATGTAAAGTGCAACAGATTATGGACCTTAGCCTTGGAGCACTCAGATTCCAGCAAGAAATACAAATGGAGAAACACAGTATTATAATGCCATGTAAAAGTGAATGTAAAAGTGGGGATTGTGTAACTTCCATATTCCAGGCCCTTTGTAAAGAGTTTTGGAATCATTCAGTTATGCTGCTGAACAAACATGCCCACTTCTCAGCGTGTGTCCACTCAGCCTGCATGTCCATCACAGTGGGCAGGTAGCTTTGCTCACGTGGTCACTAAGGAATCTAGGCGAACACAGCTTCCATTGCAACTACACTTTGAAGACTGCAGTAGTATGGTTAAAAAAAGAAGCAAGCAAGCAAGCAAACACTGGGACTGGTGCTGAGGCTTGGTAGGCTAAGACTCCACATGAGGTGCTGGCATCCTATAAGTGTGCCTGTTCGTGTCCCAGCTGCTCCACTTCTGATCCAGCTCTCTACTATGGCCAGGGAAAGCAGTGGAAGATGGCCCAAGTGCTTGGGCCCCTGCAGCCACATGGGAGACCTGGAAGAAACTCCTGGTTCATGTCTTCAGCTAGGATCAGCTCTGGCCACTTCAGCCATTTGGGGAGTCAACCAGTGGATGGAAGATCTTTCTCTCTGTCTTTCCCTCTCTCTGTAACTCTACCTCTCAAATAAATAAGTCTTTTAAAAAACAAACAAGCAGGGCCAGTGCTGTGGAGCAGTAGATTAATCCTCTGCCTGTGGTGCTGGCATCTCATATGGGCTGCTCCTCTTCCAGTCCTCTTCCCATCCAGCTCTCTGTATGGCCTGTGAAAG
Organism: Oryctolagus cuniculus; assembly: GCF_051225735.1. Lineage (NCBI taxonomy): Eukaryota > Metazoa > Chordata > Mammalia > Lagomorpha > Leporidae > Oryctolagus > Oryctolagus cuniculus. Next base: position 18,039,115 of record NC_142885.1, on the reverse strand, counting down.
CAGTAGAAGATGGCCCAAGTCCTTGGGTCCCTGCAACTGCATGCAAGACCTGGAAGAAGCTCCTGGCTCCTGGCTTCGGATCACCTCAGCTCTGGTCATTGCGGTCATTTGGGGAGTGAACCAGCGGATGGCAGACCTCTCTCTCTCTCTCTCTCTGGCTCCACCTCTCTCTGGAACTCTTTCAAATAAATAAAAATAAATCTTTAAAAAAACAAGCAAACAAAATCTCTGCATGAGCAACAAAATGCTATGGTTGAAGTAGAGTCCCTGGGTCTGGCGCTGTGGCTCAGTGGGTTAACACCCTGGCCTGAAGTGCTGGCAACCCATATGGGTGCCAGTTCTATTCCCAGCTGCTCCTCTTCCGATCTGGCTCTCTGCTATGGCCTGGGAAAGCAGTAGAAGATGGCCCAAGTCCTTGGGCCCCTGCACCCATGTGGGAGACCCAGAAGAAGCTCCTGGCTTCTGGCTTCAGATCGGCATAGTTCCAGCCATTTGCGGCCAATTGGAGAGTGAAACATCGGATGGAAGACCTCTCTCTCTCTCTCTCTCTCTGACTCTCCTCTCTCTGTGTAACTCTTTCAAATAAATAAATAAAAATATTTTAAAAAATAAAATAAAAAAAAGAAATAGAGTTGGAACCCACAACTCCCTTTTACATGTCCAGTTGCCAGGCCCCACTCAACCACAAGGGGGCCTCAGGGAGGACGAAGGACAAGTAGAGAAATACTTGTACTCAAATGCTAGGCACTGTCTAACTCACGGCATTCCATCTCCCCAGGTTCTGATTCTATGGCAACTTCTACAGATCCAAGTTGTAACTGATGGATACATGGATTCTGTTTATTTTTTAAAGATTTATTTATTTATTTTGAAAGTCAGAGTTACAGAGAGAGAGGTCTTTCATGCATTGATTCACTCCCCCAATTGACCACAACAGCCGGAGCTGCGCTGATATGAAGCCAGGAGCCAGGAACTTCCCTCGGATCTCCCACGTGGGTGCAGGGGCCCAAGGACTTGAGCCATCTTCTATTGCTTTCCCAGGCAATAGCAGAGAGCTGGATTGGAAGTGGAGCAGCTGGGATTTGAACCAGCGCCCATATGGGATGCCGGCACTGCATGTGGCAGCTCTACCCGCTACACCACAGCGCCAGCTGTGGGTACTGTTCTGTGGGTTCTGTTCTGATAGAGGTTCAATGGTGTCTCCTCCCTTCTTTGAGGAATAACCAATTTTGCACATTCATCCCCATATTCCTGATCTATAAATGTATCTCTTCTCATTCTCTTTTGCACCAGTTGTTAACTTTTGCCTGGCTTACTCATGATGAGTAACATGAATTCTTTAACACATCTTCATTTTTATAGCTGTGTGAAAGCCACGATTTTGCCTTTTTCTAAAAATTATCTTTCAATGACACATTTTAGGGATGAACAAAAGAGATTCAGATAAGTTAAGAAATGTGCCCAAAATCATTCTGCTAATGAGATCAGGGTGGGAATTCCCACTGCCACTGTAGCATCTCAGACCCTGCACGGTTTGCAAATGGTTTGACTGTCTCCCAAAAGTTCATGGGCCAGAAACTGGTCCCGGTGTGGAAGGTGGGACCTTTCAGAGGTGGGACCAGAGAGAGGTCATTAGTTCATGGGGGATCCATCCCCATGACTGGATTAAAGCTCTGACAAACAGTGGCTCAGGTCCGGTGGGAGTGGATTAGTTCCCCCAAGAGTGGGTGACCCCAAGAAGAGCCAATCTGGGCTCTCCCTGGCCTCTGGTTTCCTCGCTCAGACATGTGCCCCTCTGCACGTGCTCAGTTCCCTGCGTCCCCACCACGCTGTCACGTAGCAAGGGAGCCTCACCAGGAGGCCAGCACCAAGCTGTCTGGAGCTTCCAGACACCAGTGTCATGAGCCAGATGGACGATGGACCTCTTTACTTTACAAGTCACCCAGCCTCAGGTATTCTGCTAGAGCGACATGAAATGGACTAAGATGGAGCCCAGGTCTTCTCCTGCATGGCTTGCAGATGAGTTCGTCTGCCTTCAGGGTCCAGGAAGGCTGGACTCTTAGGCTGGGTCTTCGCAGTTGAGCGGCGCATCTGTGAGCAGAGCTGGGCATTCCCAGCAGAGGCCAGAGCACAGGCGGAATCACGGGGCGCCTGTGAGGGCAGGGAGTGTTTGGAGAACAGGGAAGGACAGATCAGAGGGAAGCCAACAGCAAGAACCGTGGGCAGTCTTGCACGCCGCACCAAGACGTCTGGGCTCAGCTGTGTGCGCAACAGAGACTCCCTTTTTGGAATTTTAAGAAACCATGAAGAGTCCATGTCAACTCTGTTTCTTAGGAGGATATTTCTGACATTCCCATGGAGAACAGGTTAGGGGACACAATCAAATCAGGGCCACACCTGTGTTCACAGCAGCCCTGGTCACGATAGCCAAAAGGCACCCACCACTATAAACATCTACCACTACACAATGCAGAAGGCCAACAACATGCTGTGTACACACACACTGGACATCAGTCACCCTTCAGAAGGGCACACATGGACACATTTGGCAATATTGAAAGATCCTGGAGGACACGGTGAAGTTTCAAGCCAACACAAAAGGAGAAATAGGATTCCACGTGTAGGCGGCATCCAGAACAGGCAAATTCATACAGGCAGGAAGTAGGAGAGCGACTCCCAGGGGCTGGAGGGAGGGGAAGGTGGGGCATTATTGGGTATTAATGGTATCCACGGGCACCAAGTTTCTGTTTGGGATGACAAAAAGTTCTGAAAATTGATAGTCTTACTGCTGCACAATATTGTGGACATATTTAATTCCACAGAATAGTATGCTTAAAAATGGTTAAAATAAGGCCGGCGCTGCGGCTCAATAGGTTAATCCTCCGCCGGCGGTGCCGGCACACCGGGTTCTAGTCCCGGTCGGGGCGCCGGATTCTGTCCCGGTTGCCCTTCTTCCAGGCCAGCTTTCTGCTGTGGTCTGGGAGTGCAGTGGAGGATGGCCTAAGTGCTTGGGCCCTGCACCCCATGGGAGACCAGGATAAGCACCTGGCTCCTGCCGGATCAGCGCGGTGGCCATTGGAGGGTGAACCAATGGCAAAAGGAAGACCTTTCTCTCTCTCTCTCTCTCTCACTATCCACTCTGCCTGAAAAAAAAAATGGTTAAAATAGCAAATTTTATGTTATGTGTATTTTACCATGATAAGAATTTTAACAAGGCAGTGTGACCACTGCATGAGCCCTAGGAGACATGCTGAGGACCCCACACAGGCACAGGCAGGGGTGGTGAGGGGTGATGAATTATTGAGCCACCCAGAGCTTGAATTCCAAGGACACGCTTCCTACTGGTTCCCCCCCAGGGCTCACATGCTTTGGTTCTATTCTAAAATCCTCCGCTGCTGTTATAAATTGCCTAATGTATCTTTGATATTGTGCCTGGGCCAATATCTGCCACACAGCAAGTTCATAATACCAATGTACCGATGGCAGAAGGAAGTAAGAGGGAAGCAACTCCACACCAGTTGCTCTCAAGAGACACGGAGGAGAGGCAGCAAGCATCTTGAAGCCACTGGGAAGCTTTGTCTAAACCTGATCCTGCCTTTCAGTCCCCTCCGATCCCTACACCCAGGCTAGGATGTTCTGTGGGGGATGGCAAGGAATCCAAGTACAGAGGTGCACTTTGACCTCTCTAGACACACAGGTTATCTGGACAGAGAAGACAGACGCTGTGGCTAGGGAGATAAGGGCTACAGATTGGTTCCGGAGAAGCCAGCCTGCCTTACTTTCTGTCCACACCCCTGCTCTGATTGGTAATGACCTTGTGTCCTCCATGACGCGTCCACTGTCTCAGCTGAAACAGACTCTACAGATCCATTAAGGCTCTCCTGGGGCAGCTGGGCAGCCACTGAGTGCATCAGCGCTGAGACAGCACTGGCGGGGAGGCCCGAGGGGCTGACTCGGCAGCTGCCCACCAGGGAGGGGCTGGGCAGCTGCCTGTGTGCTCCTCCCGCCTCCTCCCAACCAGCAAGCCCAGCAAACCCCAGGTGCTTGGTTAAGGGTGTTTCCATACCAAGCAGGTCATGGCCACTTCGTTGGCCTCTGGGTTCTGTGAAATGACAGCTCCTTCCACATGCAAACATGTCTCGTACACAGCCCGCTGCACACATGATCTGCAGGGAGGCAGCCCGGCTGACAGCCTGGGCTGGGATCCACTGATCAGCCGTGTGATCTGAGATAAGTTCCGGAACCTGAACCCTCCATTAACCCCCATTTCCCTACCAGCAATTGGAGATGGTAGTGACGCTAAGCTCATCGGGTTGCCATGCGGGCCACGAAGATAACGCGGACAAGGCCAACGGCATGGTGTCTGAGCCAGAGTGAATGATGAATGAAATTTGTTGTTAGAGAGAGAGAGGGAGGGACAGAGGGAGAATCCTGCATCGCCTGGTTCACTCCCCAGATGGCCACGACATCCTGGACTGGGTCAGCCAAGACTCCATCTGAGTCTCCCACATGGGTGGCAGGGGCCCAAACACTTGTGCCATCATCTGCTGCTTTTCCTATGCCATCAAGCAGAGAGTGGGATTGGGAAGTAGAGTAGCCAGGACACAACCGGAGTCTATATTGGATGCTGGTATGGGTTTCAGGTGGCAGCTTTACCTGCTGCTCCACAATGCTGACCCCTTGTTGTTTTTTTATGTTACTTTTAATTTATTTATTTTCATTTTATTTGAAATGCAGAGATGCGGATTTTCCATTCGCTGGTTCATTCCCCAAATACCTACAATAGTTAGGGCTGGGTCAGGAGCCTGAAACTCCTTCGGGGTGGCAGGAACCCAAGGATTTCAGCCATGATCTCCTGCCTCTGAGGATGTGTATTAGCCTGGACTCTACCCAGGCACTCTGGCATGGGATGTGAGCACCCCAGGCAGGGACTGAACTGCTAGGCCTACCCGCACTGTTCTTGTTCTTGTTGCAATGAGATGAGCTGGACAAGATGAGCTTTAGGCCCTCTCACGTGGTAATAGTCTGCCTATCCATTCAATGAATGTCTACTGAGCACTTACTATATGCCCAGCTCTTTTCTAGATGTTGAGACATGAATAAAAAGCAGAAAACCCTTGTCTCCTCACGAGATCACATTTTAGCGGGGAACACAGATGATAAGCAAGGAATGTGATGGATAAGGAAACTGTATGATGCATAAAAGGCGACTGGGGCTGAGAAATAGCAAGCTGGGAGTCTGGGCTCCTCGGGGCTACTCACGTTACAGGGGCCAGGGCCTACTGAGAGTAGCCCTGGTGCACTCTAGGCACAAGGTGGGGGTAGGTGGGCAGCCAGCTTGCTCAGAGCACACGGGGCTCCCTGCTGGCCCCGAGATGCAGGATAAGCGGGCCTGGGAGGGGTGGTCTTGGCCCCCATCTGCAAGTCTCAATCTCTATCTCTGCCAGGGAGGGTGGACCTGTTCCTGCTGGGCCAGGATCTCCTTTGGCCCCTCCTGATGAAGTCAGAGCAGGGCATCCCACTTGCCTTCCAGTGGGCAAGACCCTCTGAGTCTGGAGGGAGGGGTGGGTGCCCAGGGAAGATCAGTTCCCCACTGACCCCTCTTGAAGGAGTGGGAGAGCAGGAAGCAGGAAATCGGAGGTCCTGCACTTTTAAGATTTGGTTGGCACGAGTTGACTCCACCTCCCCAAAGCAAGGCTGCAGGAGTGGGTGGACCAGAAGTCCCTCCGTTGAGCCCGCCGTGCTGGGCTCTCAAGGAGGCTGCTGCCCTCCCTCAGAAGGTCAGGGACACTCTCCTTAGCACAGGAGGCAAACAAAGCACGTGCCAAAACATTATCTCAGTGGTTTTCATTCTTTTTTAAAATCAAGGAACTTTTTTTTCCCCAAAAAATAAACTCTTACAGGGAACTATAATGCAAAATCCAAGTATAACTGAGATTCAATGATTTCAGCTTCATAAGTGAAATTAGTACAAAGTCAGTGAACTCCTATGTATCAAAGTCTGGTGTAGCATTCCTTTTGGTGAGGTGTTGCTTTTGTCATTGCCTTTTTTTTTTTTTTTTTTTTTTTACAGGCAGAGTTAGACCGTGAGAGAGAGAGAGAGAGAGAAAGGTCTTCCTTCCATTGGTTCACCCCCCGAAATGGCCACTACAGTTAGTGCACTGCACCAATCCGAAGCCAGGAGCCAGGTGCTTCTTCCTGGTCTTCTATGAGGGTGCAGTGCCCAAGCACTTGGGCCATCCTCCACTGCACTCCCGGGCCACAGCAGAGAGCTGGACTGGAAGAGGAGCAACTGGGACAGAATCCGGCCCCCCAACTGGGAATAGAACCCGGGGTGCCGGCGCCACAGACAGAGGATTAGCCTAGTGAGCCATGGCGCCTCGTCATTGCCTTTTTGGTTTTGTTTTGTTTTGACAGGCAGAGTGGACTGTGTGAGAGAGAGACAGAGAGAAAGGTCTTCCTTTTGCCATTGGTTCACCCTCCAGTGGCTGCCGTGGCCGGCACGCTGTGGCCGGCGCACCGCGCTGATCTGAAGGCAGGAGCCAGGTGCTTATCCTGGTCTCCCATGGGGTGCAGGGCCCAAGCACTTGGGCCATCCTCCACTGCACTCCCAGGTCACAGCAGAGAGCTGGCCTGGAAGAAGGGCAACAGGGACAGAATCCGGTGCCCCGACCGGGACTAGAACCGGGTGTGCCGGCACCACAAGGCGGAGGATTAGCCTATTGAGCTGCGGCACCAGCCCTCATCATTGCTTTTTAAAGAATTAAAAATGTACCAGGTAAGGGAAGTGCAAATGCAATGTTTGTGGAATTCCTGCAGCTTCCAAGGGATACAGCACCCAAAGTGGGTGACGCGGGAAAGTGAGCATTGGAAAGGAGGGGCGGAAGGAGGAGGCTGCTTTTTATTTTGTTGTTATTAGCTTAAGAGAGTCATCTGATATTCTAAAACTCTATACATTATAATTGTTAAAAAAAAAAAACTAAAAGAAGTCGGGGTGGGGTGGGGAAGAACTGCTAAGGTCTAAATATGCCTCCAAAAGTTTATAAGCTGAAACTTTGCTCCCTGAAGTCCTAGATTGATGGCATTTTAAGGTAGGGGCTCTGGGAGGCAATTAGGGTTACAATAGGTCAGCGGGTCTCTCAGAAGAGGGAGGGAGACAGGAGCATGCACACTTGCTGCCGTGGGGCACCTGGCACCACGCTGTGCAGCAGCAGGGAGGCCCTCGCCACGCACCACCTTACACGGCCTTCCCAGCCCTTCTTTTCTTTATAAACTACCCAGTCTGTGGCATTCTCCTATAGCAGCAGAAAACAGACCCTCCCGGGCAATTCCGACATAATTGCCTTCAGCCCATCGGTGGACTGAGGTAGGAATTAAGCTAAATCCCCATCTCACAGATAAGGAAGTGGAGGGGCCGAGGGGTCAAGTGATTAGTAGGTAGTTGGCAAGTGATTCTGGCACACGGCCCCAGGTTGGCCGTGCGTTCCCCAACTGTGCAGCCTCACTCATCCGAGGAGGGAACGGCCGTGCGCTGGGTGCTGGGAAAGTTCCAGACCTGACATCACCTTCCTTGTCTGCTGCAAACGCCTGAGGCTCCTTCAAGAGAGGGCGTTAGGAAAGCCAGCAGCTCTCACTGTCCTGTTTATCCTGAGTCTCTCTCTCAAGAGGCATCTGCACTTCTTGGGTAGCTGTGTTAGCCTAGCCATTAAGATGCCTACATTGCACACCTCAGCACCCGGGCTTGATTCCCGACTCCAGCTTCCCGCTAATGCAGACCCTGGGAGGTGGCAGTGATGACCCAAGTGACCGGGCTCCTGCCACCCTCATTGCAGACCTCAACTTGGTTCTCGGCTCCCAGCTTTGGCCTGTCCCCACCCTGGCAATTGTGGGCATTTGGGAAGTGAATCAATGGGAGCATTCTCTCTCTCTCTCTGCTTTCTTTTTCTTTTTATTTATTTATTTTTTGACAGGCAGAATGGACAGTGAGAGAGACAGAGAGAAAGGTCTTCCTTTTCCGTTGGTTCACCCACCCAGTGGCCGCTGCGCTGATCCAAAGCCAGGAGCCAGGTGCTTCTCCTGGTCTCCCATGCGGGTGCAGGGCCTAAGCACCCAGGCCATCCTCTACTGCACTCCTGGGCCACAGCAGAGAGCTGGACAGGAAGACGAGCGACCAGGACAGAATCCAGCGCCCTGACTGGCACTAGAACCCGGTGTGCCGGTGCCACAGGCGGAGGATTAGCCTAGTGAGCCGCGGCGCCAGCCTCTGCTTTCAAATAAATATTAAAAAAAAAAAAAAAAGACCTTTTGTGTGGCTTCTGCTCCTGCACTAGACTGGCTATCTTTTGCTCTAAATCCTAGTGACTGAAACAACAAAATGTCTGCTATCTGACAGGTTCTGTGGGTCAGGAATTTGGGAATATGGGGGAAGGAAGTGACTTTAAAAGTTAATGCACAATGTGTAATCTGAAAAAAACTATGTATGCATTTTTAACACCAAAATGATCCTCTTTTATCTCCCCTTTCCCATGAGCTTTCTGAAGTCCCCTCACAGCTGAGCTAAGTGCCTCCGGCTTAGAGGTTCCTCATTCCACATGTGCACAGGAGCTGCGACCATCTGATAGCCTGAAGTGGCTCCCTCATCCACATGGCTACTGGCAGGAGGCCCTGGTTCCCTGCAGTCTGGGCATCCCCCTGGGCCGCTGAGTGCCCACAACATGGCAGCAAGCTTCCTCCTAAGTCAGTAAAACAATGGTGAAAAGACAGAGCGGGAATTCCTCTGCTGACCTCATTTCTGAATTCCCCATGTGGGCCAACCTTGCTTTGGACCACACAGTATCAGCTCAGCCTCTGGAGGGACAGGGCACTAAAGGTCAGCCACAGGAATGGAGTCCATGGCTGGGCTCAGGCTGGCCTGTCACACACCATGGCTGGGGGGACGGCAATGCTGCCCCTGCTGGTGGGAAAGGGCAACTGGAATTTCTGCACATGGAACCCCTCCAGGTTCCATCCCATGAGTCTCTTTTTTATTTTTTAAAGATTTATTTATTTATTTGAAAGGTAGAGTTACAGAGAGGCAGAGAGAGAGAGAGAGAGAGAGGTTTTCCACCTTCCATCTGCTGGTTCACTCTCCACATGGCCGCAATGGCCGGAGCTGAGCCAATCTGAAGCCAGGATCCAGGAGCTTCTTCCAGGTCTCCCGCACGGGTGTAGAGGCCCAAGGACCTGGGCCATCTTCTGCTTTCCCAGGCCACAGCAGAGAGCTGGATCAGAAGTGGAGCAGCTGGGACTTGAACTGGCATCCATATGGGATGCTGGCACTGCAGGCGGCGGCTTTACCCGCTATGCCAGAGTGCAGACCTCCCCCCTCCATGAGTCTCTCCCCTGGGCTGATTTTAGGCTGCATCCTTTCTCTGTGATGAACTGTAACCCTGACTGTAACGGCTTCCAGCGCCTCTCTGAGTGCTTCCGGAGAATCAGTAAACCTGAGGGTGGCCTTGGGTGCCCTCCAACTTCAAGGGATCCAGACGTTGACTCAAATTGCTCTGGGTCCTCTGCTGTCTTCCCTGGGCTCTCTGCGGCCTCTGACACTGTTCCCAGGCCTTCTGCTCCCGCTGCCCCACTGCGGGGCATTAAGCACACAGCAATCTGCTGGCTCTCCGCTTCTCTGCCTTCCCTTCTTTGACTGTTTTCATGCACGTTTCTTATCATGGTCAAGGTGAAACCTGAGTAGGGTGGAGCTGAGCCTCCCCGACTTGGCGCCCTGCACCCTGCTCCTGTGCCTTCATTGTCTTGACCTGTGTGAATAATTGAAAGCAGGTAAACTGGGGCAGGCGTTTGGCCTAGTGATGGAGACGTCAGTGAAGATCCCCGTGTCCTGTGTGGGAGTGCCTGGGTTCATGTCCCATCTCTGCTTCCCTTCAGTGCAGACCCTGGCAGGCAGTGGGTGCTGGCTCAAATAACTGTGTCCCTGCTACCTACGCGAAAGGACGGGTTTGACTTCCTGGCTCCAGCACCAGGTTTTTGGGGGGAGTTTGCAGATTTCGGGGGGAGTGAACCAATGGATGGGAGAGGGTGTACACTCTCTTTCTTTCTCCTCCTCTCAGAAATAAAAAAAAAAAAAGGTAAATTTAATTACACATACCCGGTCTATTCCAGATATGTATGCTTGGCTGGGTGCATGTTTTGAAGGTATTTCTCCCAGCCTGTGGCCAGCTCCAAGTCTCCATCCTGGGTCCTCCTGTCCCTAACCCAGGCTCAGAGCCTCACCTCTCACCTCCGTGAGGACTCCACACACTGACATCTCAGCTCTGGTAGCCCCCCAGATGTTCCGATTGCCTGATGGACAGCTCTATGCGGCATCTGTCCACAAGTGAACGCATTATCTTTCTCCCTCAGTAGTCCCTGTCCTGGTCAATGGCAGACTCTGCTGGCATCCAGTGGGGTCAGCCTGCCCTGCAGATGCTCAGCCCTGGTCCACCAGCTGGCTCGTTCAATGCTGTCTCTCCACGCCGCCTGTCTGGCTCTGCCCTGGCTTCTGACCATGGCTCTTACTTACAAAGTGGAGAACATTTCACTACAGAGAAACATGGCAGACAGCACCCTGACCAAGTGACTGAGGCTAACACCATTGGTAATAAAACATATAGAAAGCAACCCTGATAGGACAGGCCCAGAGGGCACCATCACCTCTGTGGTATGGCACCAATGTGTTTTTTGTTTTTTGTTTTTTGTTTTTTTTTTTTTGACAGGCAGAGTTAGACAGTGAGAGAGAGAGACAGAGAGAAAGGTCTTCCTTTGCTGTTGGTTCACCCTCAAATGGCCGCCACGGCCAGCACACCGCACTGCTCCAATGGCAGGAGCCAGGTACTTATCCTGGTCTCCCATGGGGTGCAGGGCCCAAGCACTTGGGCCATCCTCCACTGCACTCCCTGGCCACAGCAGAGAGCTGGCCTAGAAGAGGGGCAACCGGGACAGAATCCAGTGCCCCTACCGGGACTAGAACCCGGTGTGCCGGCGCCGCTAGGCAGAGGATTAGCCTAGTGAGCCGCAGCGCCGGCCAACCAATGTTAATCCCTTAGTTTTAATGGTCATGCAAGATTGTTAATATCAGAAGAAACTACAGGGTACACAGAAACTCTTTGTCTTGCAACTCTTCTGAAAGTCTATATTATTTCATAATAAAAAGGTTTTAAAAAATGGGCAAAAGACATGAACATTTCCCCACAGAGAATATGTAGCTGTCACACAAGCAGATGAAAAAACATTCAACATTATTAGTTATTGGGAAAGCGCAAACTGAAACAGCAGTGAGATCCCATCACAGACACTCACCCAAGCGGAAGACTGACCGCAGCAAGGTGGACATGGATATGAAGCAACTGGCACTCTCGTACGCGGACTGTGGGAGTGGAAAACAAGAAAACCATTTCAGAAAGCAACTCGGCAACTTCTCACACACCCACCTCCCATGAAACCCAGTCACTACCATCGTAGGTATTCACCCAAGAGAAATCAAAGTATATGTACATGCAAAGACATGCTTATTTATAGCTGCTTTTTTTTTTTTTTTGTAACAGTAAAAAACTGGCAACAACCGAAATGGCCACGTGCTGGTTAAAGAATAAACAAATTGAGGGATATCCATACTCTAGAATACTACTGGGCAATAAAATGAATAAGCTATAAATACACGTGACAATGTAGATGCACTTAGGAATAAACTATTCTTAGTGGAAAGAGTCAGAAACAAAAACTGCATGCGTCCATTTATACAAAATCCTGGAAAAGTGCAAACCAATCTACAGTGGCCGAAAACAGCTCTGAGCTGCCCCGGGCACTGGGTTTGGGGAGCTGGGGATGAACTGCCAGGGGCAGGAGGAAGCGTCCGTGACTGACAGATGCATCTTTTTTTTTTTGTTTTTTTTTTTTTTGACAGGCAGAGTGGACAGTGAGAGAGAGAGACAGACAGAAAGGTCTTCCTTTGCCGTTGGTTCACCCTCCAATGGCTGCCGCGGCCGGCGTGCTGCGGCCGGCGCACCGCGCTGATCTGATGGCAGGAGCCAGGAGCCAGGTGCTTCTCCTGGTCTCCCATGGGGTGCAGGGCCCAAGCACCTGGGCCATCCTCCACTGCACTCCCTGGCCACAGCAGAGGGCTGGCCTGGAAGAGGGGCAACTGGGACAGAATCCGGCGCCCCGACCGGGACTAGAACCCGGTGTGCCGGCGCCGCTAGGCGGAGGATTAGCCTAGTGAGCCGCGGCGCCGGCTCGACAGATGCATCTTTATTGCAGTGAGGTTCCATGGAGTTGCACACTTAGGTTTGTCATTATTCATCAGGTTGCACACTTTAAATACACGGGGCTGGAGCTGGCGCCATGGCTCACTTGATTAATCCTCCACCTGTGGCACCGGCATATGAGCGCAAGGTTCTAGTCTCGGTTGCTCCTCTTCCTGTCCAGCTCTCTGCTCTGGCCTGGGAAGGCAGTGGAGGATGGCCCAGGTGCTTGGGCCCTGCACCCACTTGGGAGAGCAGGAGGAAGTACCCGGCTTCTGGCTTCGGATCGGCATAGCTCTGGCCATAGCCGTAGTGGCGATTTGGGGGGTGAACCAATGGAAGGAAGATCTTTCTCTCTTTTTCTCTCTCTCACTGTCTATCTGTCAAATAAAAATAAATAAATACATACATACATACATACACGGGGCTGAATATGTCTCATTACAGCTGTGAAAAAAATAAATGTATGACTGGGCTCCAGGAACATGTGGGAACTGTGTGATCAGCTTACAGTACCTCCCTCCAGACGCTGCATCAGACCTAAACCAGCTGAGAGGTGGGACTTTTTACCCTTTAGGGAGAGAGGCGGGAGGACCCTCAGATTAGGGTTTCATGTTCCCAGCCTGGGCAGCCCTCAAAGGTAGGAGACAAGTGGCTCCCAGGTTGCAGGGATTTAAAGCAAACGTGGAATGCAGCTGGCAGAGTGTGGGGAGGTGTATCCTGGGGGAGGGTTCCTCTCACACTCAGCCAAGGGTTTTGCTGCTGTGGCAAGTGGGAGAGCCTCATTTTTAACTCACTCTGAAAAAGGTAACCTGCTTGAGTCTTTCCCCACAGGGTGCCTCCAAACCACAAATTCCTGATTCCTATTCTAGTTTATTCTAACAAGAACTAGGCTGATCCCTTAATCCCTGTTTAAAGGACCCATGTTTATTGATGCCATAAAATCTGGGCAAGGGCCATAAATCACTCCTTTAGCTGGGTCCACAGCGCGAGGCAGGTGCAGGACTCAAAACAGGGTACACAGAGGTAACGTCACCGGGAATCTTAGGTCTGTTTCTCTGGGGTTTTCCTCCTGTGCTGGGGATCTCCGTTTGCCCCTCCCAATCTATGCCTGGAAGGAGGGGTGAGGGCAGGGCTGACTGCATCACTCTTGCCTCCTCTTCCAGCCGGGTTTGGCCAATGGGAGGCACCAGCAGGAAATCCGTGAAGAGCCACGGAGAGAAGATGGGGGTATTCATCCCTGAGCTGCCTCCCTGCCAGGCCACTGTGGCGCCACCTAAGGCCACAGCCCCCCGCAGGCAGCAGGGGTCTGGAGCCCCCAGCCAGTTCCAGGACAGACCTCCCCTGCTTCTGCCCCTTCAGGTCTAGAGGTGGGAACAGCTTCCCTGGTGTGTGACATGCCCTGGTGGACTCCCTTAATTAACCGGGTCACAACGTTGAACTCAGTACCTTAAACTCTTGTGAGTCCTTTGAATGGGCAGTCTCTTCCAGCCACAACTCCAATACAGACCCTCAGAGTCCCAACTCAACTCCCCACCCCATCTATCTCTCAATCTCCCAACACGGAACGGATGTACCTCCCCAGGGACCCTCTCCCCAGGGACCCTCCCCCGATACTGTCATGCCCCCTTGACCCTGACCCCCCATCCCCCCCACGCACCTCCCCAGGAACCCCTCCCCCTCATACTGCCATGCCCCCTTGACCCTGCCCCCCACCCCCCCACACCTCCCCAGGGACCCTCCCCCCATACTGCCATGCCCCCTTGACCCTGACCCCCTATCCCCCCACGCACCTCCCCAGGGACCCCCTCCCCCCATATGGCCATGCCCCCTTGACCCTGGCCCTCCCCGATTCCATCCATCCAGCTGCCCATCAGCCACTGGGGGTGGGGGGTATTTTGTTTTCGAACAGTTCACAGAAAAAAACGATGCGTGAATTTCAACTTTTTTTTTTACATTCAAAGTAATCTTGCAATTCCATTTTCCACGCACGAACTTTCTGAAGTCCCCAGGCACGCTGACACGGCGCTAAACTAAAGCTTCTTCTGCCCCAACCAGCTTCCACGCGGGGCTGTTCCCCTACTCAGTTCCCGGCCTCTCCCTCTTCCCCGATGCAAAAGCCAGGAAATTACAGGACATCTCACCCTCCCCAGAGGACTGCGAGGGGAAGCCACACTACAGCCTCCCAGGTAAATTTGGGGAAAGGGGTGAAACCCGATCCACTCCCTGCTATGACATCGCAGCCTCAGAGGCACGGCCCCTCCCACCACGCTGCCACTCTTAAATCCTTCCAGGGCAGGAATTTTGGTATCACCCTGGACCCCACCCCCATCCCCAAGTCCAAGCCTGAGTCGCAACACTCCCACGGGGCAGGACTTCCCTCCCTTTCAGGCCCGCCTTGTGTTTCTCCATCTGCGGGAGCCTCCCCGTCGGTCCCCTCCCTCCCATTTCGCCCCCGTAATCCGGCCCCCAAGATGCGGGCGCCACCGAGCGCACCTGCCAGCAAAAAGCCTCCGCCCCCCCCTCTCCCTAGACCCGCGGATACACGCACGCCCGCGCCTTCGCTTCTCTACTCAATGGGTTGTTACCCATCGCTCTTCATTTTAAAACACGAAAAATACGCTCGAGCCCCCTAATTGTCTCATGTTGACAGATGTCACTCATCCATCACTTGCAGTTTCAAAAAAAAAAAAATTTTTTTTTTTTTCTCAGAAACATCCGAAGGGAATTCGTCTAGCCCGGCCCGGGCGCCTCGGCCAAGGACCACCCTAGCCAGCGCCAGGCCGTACCTGGGCTGACGCTGGACGCGAGGGGCCGCCCGGGCCCAGAATAAAGTGACCACAGGGGCTGCCCCCGGCCGGTCCAGACGACGAGCGGTCTGGAAAGGGGTCCCGGGACGTCCGCTGGGGACTGGGCGACCACCACCGAGGGGCGGGAAGGCTCAGGATACGGGGTGCTGGGGGTGGGGTGGGGCTGGGTGAGGGTCGGCCCGACGCCGACGCGGGACCTCCCCTGGCCCAGCCTGGCCGCCCGGGGCTTGGGGCCGCGCCCGGCTCGCCGGTCCCGCGCCCTCTCGCCCCAGGCACCAGAAACGAGTAAACAGGCTATTCCCGCGGGCTGGGTTCCCCTGGGCAGGCCAGAGTTCCCGGCCCGCCGGCCCCCGCCCAGCCCCCGGAGCGGGAAGCCTGAGGTGGCGCTCTCCGGCGGCCGGCGCGCTCGGGGCGAGCGGGGACGGCCGGCTGGGGGAGGGGCGAGCGGCGCGCCGGGCGGCGGGGCGGGGCGAGCGAGGGCAGGTCAGGGCAGCCCGCCCAGGCCCCGCCCCGTCCCCTCAGCGGACAGCGGGCCCGCGGTGATGGACAGGCCACCGGGCCAGTCACGGAGCGCCTCGAGGGACCAGCAGGGCAGGACGGGCCGAGGGGCTCCGGAGGGGCGGGGGCGGGCGGGGAAGCCTCTCGAGGTGGGGCGGGGTCTCGAGGAGACCGGCAGCGCTCCCAGCCAATGGGAGGTGCCAGTCGTCCCGTTAGCGCCGGATCCCCGCGGGTAGGGCGGGGCGTGCGGCGCCGTGGGGATCCCGGGGCTGCCGAGGGCCCCTGACTCTGCTCCTCTCGGCGACATGGACCGGATGGCCAGCTCCATGAAGCAGGTGCCCAACCCGCTGCCCAAGGTGCTAAGCCGGCGCGGGGTGGGCGCGGGGCTGGAGGCGGCGGAGCGCGAGAGCTTCGAGCGGACTCAGGTGAGGACGCGGCGAGGGGGATCCCGGGGCATCGTTGGGGGCACGCCGAGAGACGCAGTGTCCGGGAGGTGCTTTGAGGAGAGTAAGCGGTCTTGGAGGCTCAGGAAGAGGACGGAACCAGGCGGCCGTGAGCGGAGGCATGTGGCGCGCGGGTCCTGGAGAACCCCCGGGGGGGGGGGGCATCCCAGGTGGTCTGGAGGGGAAAGGCAGGAGGGGCAGGGGCGGGCTCGGAGGAGGGGGCTGGAGAGGGAGGGGACCGGACAGGGGTCACACAGGGCAGGCGGGAAGGACAGGAGCCCCCAGAGAGGGGCTACGGAATGGAAGGGCAGGGGAGGCGCGTGGGGGGACACTTGGGACCCAGGCAAGTGTGGGAGCGGAGAGCGGGACGCTGGGCTTGGCAGTGAAGCCCCCAGCTTCTGGCTTGCACTTACCTCACCCTCCCCTTCATCCCTCACCCGTGCATCCCATTCCTCCGGGGGCTTCTGGCTTGGCTCTCAGTGGCCGGCCGGAGGGGTCTGCTTGGTGAGCAGGAATGTGGGAAATGCGAGTGTGGCCCGGCCTGGACCGTGACCAGGGGGCAGGAACCGAGTGCTGGGCCTGACAAACTCCGCCGGTCAGGGCTGCCCAGAGCTCTGACTTGGGGTTTTGCCTTTTCTTCCCCGCAAGATGTGCCTGCGGCTGATAGGCAGGCTGCCCTGTTCCTTCTGCCTGGACAGGGCTTGGAGCCAGAATCCCTCCGTGCCATCAACAAAAAGCCACAATGCATTTTCACCTCCGGGTTTAACGCCGGGCATATGGATCGAGCTCACTGCAGTGGTGGTGTTTATGGTGCGCATGCTTGGCGTGTGTGTGAGACCTGTTTCCCAGGGCACAGCCCTCGCTCGCTCTTCATCCCGAGCGCCAAAGTTGTCGGGGCAGATCTGCTCCCTGCTCTCCTGGCTCTGGGAGAGGAGGCTTTGAAGAGCCGGTCCGGGCTGTCACTGCCAGAGGCTGTCTCTTCTGCTGTGTGTTCTGCACCCACGTGGAAAAGATAGAGAAGATAGGGCGGGCCTGAGTGCCCCGTAGCTGGGATCTTGAGTAAGTTCTGCATCCCATTCAGTCACACTGGAGTGTTCTAGAATCTCTGCCGTTTCTTCTCTGTGCCCCAGGAAAGAAGAGACAAGTAGTCGAGGGCCTCCCAGCCTCCAACCCAACTTCAAGCTTGCTCCTCTCCCTGTAACCCCAACCCCAACCCCAACTCTAACCCCAACCCCAACCCCAACCCCAACAGTCAGGACCATTGGAAACAGGCAGCTTTCTATATTACAGTCTTGGGTGTTCTGTCTTGCTTATCCAAGGCTTCTTGCAAAGCAGCATGCCTATTTCATCTTTTTAATGAAAGGGGAAAATAGTAGGTGCTACTTTATGAAACCCCGTGTCTTCTACAGCATCAGAAACATAAGAAGCTGGAGCGGCAGAGGAGTAGATGTTAAGACATTGAGCCGCCGCGGTGATGGAAGTTAGGTCTGGAAGTTGCCTGCCGTGACTGGCACGTCCCTGTGCTATCCAGGCTTGGTCGGCGTTCTTTGGTATTTTATATTCTATGGAACACTTGTCGTTGGCCAGGTTTGGCCATGTGTATCCGGGTTGGAGGGTGCTGGGTAGAGCTGAGATGGAAAAGAGAAGTTTTTGGCTGTTGAAATCTTTTTTTTTTTTTTTAAGATGTATTTATTTATTTGAAAGGCAGAGTTACAGGGAGAGAAAGAGGGAGAGAGAGAGAAAGAGGAGAGAGGTCTTCCATCCACTGGTTCACTACCCAAATGGCTGCAACAGCCAGAGCTGGGCCAATCCGAAGCCAGGAGCCAGGAGCTTCTTCCAGGTCTCCCACATGGGTACAGGGGACCAAGGATTTGGACCGTCTTCCTTTGCTTTCCCAATTGCATTAGCAGGGAGCTGGATCTGAAGTGGAGCAGCCAGGACCCAAACCGGTGCCCATATGGTGTGCTGGCGCTGTTGGCAGCGGCTTGACCTGCTACAGCACAGCACCAGCCCCTTGTTAAACTCATGAAGGGAGCAGAAGAACGAGAAAAGAAGAGAACAGGACTAAAACCTAACGTTAGTCAATCTGCAAACACTTATTTGGCTTAATGACTACCTATCAAATGTGTCATGAGATATCAAAATGAGTTAGAGAAAAAAAGTTTAATGAGTTAGGAGACCATGAGAATCAGCTAAGGTAGAATAATAATTGTACCTAAGTATAGTGTTTGACACCGTTCTAACCCCTTCAGTGTATTACCTTCTTGAATCTTGGCCAGAACCTATGAGGTGGGGAGCAGCCATACTGTACAGTGTGGGAACTGAGGCATGGAGAGGTCAAGGAACTTGGCAGAGGTCACACCGCTGGACGTGGTCCCTGCCTGGCTCTGCCTTCGAGTCTGGAGCTAGAAGACGTTTTGAGTTTTACAGCCGGGCGTGTGCGTGGGTCGTGCGGCCGCCAGCACGTTGTCTAAGCCTCCGTTTCCTTATTGTAAAAGAGAGATCACGTGCCCCTCACAGGTTTATTGCCGGGATTAAGTGAAATCCCACGTGCGTGAAGGCATTTGTGAGCCCGGAGCGCTGTCTTAGTGAGGATGATTATAGTCTGGGCGGGGAGAAGAAGGCAGGAGTGTGGTGAGCTCCTCCCCAGAGGGGCAGACGTGTTCCTGGGTTATGGGATAATTACTAAGGGCAGAAGGATGCAGAGCAGGCTACTGAGGTCGGAGCCCTCGCCTGGGACGGAGCCACGCCTAGGAGCATGAGTTAGCACTTGCGGGGCGGGCGGGGGGGGGGGGCATTCCTAAGATGGGGAATGGCTGAGAAGCTTCCAGAGTGGATGCCCTAGACTGCACTCGTTGGCTGAGGTGGAGAGAGGCGCCGCCTGGGCCACTGCCACCTCTGACGCTGCTTGGTAAACCACCTAGTGGCCGTCAACTCACACTGTGCAGATCCAGCCATTCGCTGGTCAGGAGAAAGGGGCGTCCTTTGGGAAAACGTGCGGACTTTGTCCTTGTCCTTGGTCCCTGGACGATACAGTATGACAACCTTTTCCTTAGCATTTCTATCCTCTTGGGTATTGAAAGTCATCTGGGCCGGCACTGCGGCTCACTAGGCTAATCTTCCGCCTGCAGCGCTGGCACCCCGGGTTCTAGTCCTGGTCAGGGTGTCAGTTCTGTCCCGGTTACTCCTCTTCCAGTCCAGCTCTCTGCTGTGGCCCGGGAGTGCAGTGGAAGATGGCCCAAGTTCTTGGGCCCTGCACCCGCATGGGAGACCAGGAGGAAGCACCTGGCTCCTGGCTTCGGATTGGCGCAGTGCAAGGGCCGCAACACACTGGCTGTAACAGCTACTTGGGGAGTGAACTAACGGAAAAAGGAAGACCTTTCTCTCTGTCTCTCTCTCACTCTCACTGTCTAACTCTGCCTGTCAAAAAAAAAAGAAAGAAAGAAAGAAAAGAAAAGTCATCTGGAGATGATTTCAAGTATACTGGAGGGCATAGGTAGGTTCCATGCAGATAAATGGGACTTGAGCATTCCTGCATTTTGATACCTACAGGGCAGCCTGGAACCAACGCTCCCACAGACTCGGGGTGGGGGGCAATTGTACTGTCTTCCTAGCTTCTGTGTGGCCCGCGGTCAACAACTGTGTCTTGTGCTTACCTACAGGTCCCCTGCACTGCCCGAGGCTCCTGGTCAGCCGTCTGTAGTCTGTAGTCAAGGGTAGTAAATTGCTGGTTGCACCAGCGGCTGCAGAGCCCTGTGCCTGGGTGGACAGGTCAGCTGCGGGCCACAGGAGACATGTGTAATTACCTGCTGTTCTGTTGCGTTGCCCTGAGTTCTTTCCTGGTCTCATCAAGCTGGGAGCCCTGGACCTGGCCTGTCCAAGAAAGGGCTCTAATTGCTTTTTATTTAATTTGTTCAAGATTTATTTATTTTATTGTTTGGAAGGCAGAGTGACAGAGAGACAGAGAGAAAGAGAGATCTTCCATCCACCAGTTCATTCCCCAAATGACTGCAATACAGTGGCTGGGGCTGGTCCAGGCCAAAGCCAGGAGCCTGGAACTCCATCCAGGTCTCCGATGTGGGTGGCAGGGACTTATTATTCGGGCCATCCTCCGCTGCTTTCTCAGGTGCATTAGCAGGGAGCTGGGTCAGAAGTGGAACAGCCGGGACTTGAACTGAAGCTCATGTGGGATGCCAGTGCTGCAGGCAGAGGCTTCCATGATGCCAACCCCGAAGGGCTCTGGTTGCTTCCCCAGCCTTCTCGTGCCCCAGCATCTGCACCCTCCGCTCAGCCTTGCTTCCTGGTCTCTTCCCAGAAATCTGCTCTCTTCTACTCTCCTCTCCCCCTGTGGGGGCCACTGACCCTGCCAAATGGGGGACCGCTGAGCTGCCTGCAGCCCCCTGGTGTGTCCCATCCAGTGCAACACAAGCCACCTGCAGGTCTTCTTGCCCTTGGAAAAGCTGCTGAGTTGTCTGGAGCACTTGACGGTGTGGGATCTGCACGATGCCTAGGTCTTGTCGTCTTGCCCAGGGTCAGCCTGTTGGGGAGCAGAAGGGTCAGGATTCTAAGCCAGGACTCCAGGTTCCAAGCCTTGGGCCCCTTGCACCACACTGTCCTCACATCAGCCCAGAGGGCGACTCTGGGATGAAGCAGGGGGCCTGCCAGTCACAGACGAGCCAGATGCCCCGTCTATGTTTACTTAGCCCGCAAATGGGTTCTTCTGTCTTTGGTTTCTTTACTCTCTCAGCATCCATTTATGAGCACAGAGCGTGGAGGGGACACAGAGATGAGTAAGATAAAGAGACCAGCCCCGGGGGAGCTCATGAGTCAGCAAAGGGGTGGACGGGCCATGCGGGCTCCTCTGCAAGCCGTGCTGCGCCGTGCGGTCTGAGCACGGGGCAGTACCTGCATCTCCAAGGCAGGACCTCAGGCCCCGCCCCCACCGCACTGCCTCTGAGCCTGCGTCTCAGCCAGAGCCCCTGTAGGACCGTGCTCACTACGGGAGGGAACAGCCCCGCTCTGCGGTAGGTGGGTGCTGGAAGCAGAGGAGGGGGTGGGGCTGGGGAAACACAGATGCAAGAGCCGTCTCCGTGGGCAGAGTGAGCCAGGGAGTAAAGGACCTTTAGGCGTCGTGTGTTGGGCAGAGCAGGAGACAGATTCTAGAGAAGAGAGACAGAAACAAACACTTCTTGTGGGCCTGTTGGGTTCAGGGAACGTGCTGGGTGACGTACAGCCATGATCTCAGGCTCAGAGAAGCTGAGGGACAGTCCGAGATCACACAGAGGAAGTCAGCTGGGAAGCCAGAGCCTCACCATTGGATAGCCGCATCCCTGTTGAACTTGGGGGTGTTCCTGCCATCTCAACCTGAGACTGACCGCTGGAAGGTTCTGTGATCCTCAGCCCTGGCTGTGTGTTCGAATCATCTAGCAGCTCTTTATTTAAAAAACAAAAAACAAAACACCCTGCAGGGCCTGTCTCAGCTGGCCTGGGGTGATCACTGACAGTTGATGAGCTCAGGCTCGTGTGCGGCCAGGACAGTGACCACTGATGCACCGCCATGGCCTTGGCACCCTATGGACTCTGGGATGGCTCTGTCTGTTCAGGTTGTACCCCCAAAACCAAGATGGCTTCCGACCTGCTTCCTGCAGCGGGGAGGAATCCACCTGCCGAGTTTGGTTTTTGGCAGCCCAAACGCTCAGAACAAGGCAGTGTAGCACGTTGAGTCTCATCCTTGGCTCGCACCTTCCTTCCCCTACTGCTCGTGGACAAGAAGTGTCGAGAACACAGGCCGCCTGAGGTCTGAGCAGCTGCCCTCTTGCAGGGAGAGCCGTGAGTGGGCTGATGTCCTCATGGACAATCTGAGCTGGCTTTTTGGGTGAAAGATGCTGTGCTTCTCCTCTCCATGGCGATAAGAGGCAACGTTTACTGCCCACTTCCTAGGTGAATGCGGTTAAGGCCTCACGCAAGCCAACCTTTCTGGTCCTTGCAACAATTTGATGAATTATCCCAGTTAAGTACATCCCCTATGCACAATGCTGGGGACCGGAAGGGATCTGGGATTCCGAGTTTGCTGGGTTTCAGAATATTTGCACGCACGTAACGAGATTGCGTGGGGATGGAACGGAAGGCCATCTCTCTCTCACCGCACCATTTCTGCACGTAGCCAGGAGCTCATTTTAGGTAGTGTTTTTGGTGCACCTGTGTTTTGACCGTGGCCTGTCACAGGAGGTTAGGTGTGGAATTCTCCACTGTGGGTGTTAAGAGAGTGTCAGATTGGGGAGCACTTTTTGGAATTGGGGACGCTCAGCCCGTGATCCCTGTGCTGCAGATGAGGGAGTTGAGGCTTCTGGGGTTCGGAAGTAGCTCAAGGTTCTGAAGTAAGAGCTGGCCGCAGAGCCTGGCTTTATGCTGGTGCTCTCCCCGTGTCCATCTGTCCCTGCCTGGCACCCACCAACTCCATTCTTTCTTCACTGTGCTCCCCCTACGTCTTGCGCTTCCTGTCCACTCCCCCCACCCGGTGGCTCCATGATGTGGGCTCCCCACATCTCCCTCATGACTCCCCAGCCCGTGTGTGACCACTTCCCTTGGGACATCTGGCCCTGGGTACTCCACCCTCACCGTGGCTGTCATCCCCCTGGGATCAGCTGTCTGTCACCCTCCTTCCTGTGCTCACAGCCATGTGCTGTTGCTGCCACCCCGTGCTGCTGCTCTGGTACCTCAGCCCTTGCTCCTCACTGCTCCTGCTCTTCCTGCCCCTCGCCTGCATCCTTGTCATCCATCCTTCCTGCCCCCAGACAGCCCATGGGGTGGCTTGTGCCTAAACCCCAACTAAGTTCCTTTCTCCGAGAGCCTGCATGATGCGGTACCAGCAGGGTCCCTGCTCCCTTGTTCCCTGTTCTTGTTCCGCCTCACTTTATTAGACAGCCCCTACAGCCTGGCCACATCCAGATCATGTGTTTGAGTAACCCTGAGCCCTGGGCTACTGGGTGTCTCCTCTCATTCCCCCAAGCCCAAGCTTGGTTTCCCTTCCAGCTGCTGTGTTCTCTGGAGTAGGCTGTGGGTCTCAGCGCCCAGGCTGGGCCCTGGCAGTAGGCAGACACAGGTGCCCAGTTGCCAAATGCATGAGCGTGAAAAGCTGGAGGACTGGGCGCTGTGGGCAGGCCCCCACTTGCAGCGAACTTCTCCTATGCACAGTTTGGAGATTCTCTCTCTCCTTTGATTTATCCAGTGATTAACTCTTGCCATGTGCCCACTCGATGGGCCAGGCCTGGGCACCCAGAGTACAAGGGAGGCTCCTGCCCAGCCCCCTGACAGCCAGGCTCGGGGGAACCCACTCCGCACAGAGTTTGCAACGTCTACACACAGCATCAGGGCTCAAGGTCAACTGTTTGTGTTTCCATAATGTTGTGGACACTTTATAAAACACTTCTAAAATGTGGTCTTGGCCTTGCCCAGGGTGTCTTTTCGACACAGGTGAGAGCTGTCTGAGCTAGAAGATATTGGAGGGAGGGAGAGAGATGGGCCTCGTGTCCTGGGCACCTGGACATGGCTGGCTGGTGGTGGCCTGCATGCAGGTGTTGGGGTGAGGGCCATTAGGTTAAGTGTGAGAACCAGTCGAGCATCTGATACCCAGAATGCTCTGAAGTCAAAACTTTCTGAGCACTGATTGACTCTGCAAGCAAGTGGAAAATTTCACACCCCGAAAAGTGTTTAAAAAAAAAAAAAAACTGCCGAAAATCACCTTCAGGTTGTGCATGTAAGGTGTATAAGACGTGTGCATGAATTTCCTGTTTAGACTTAGATCTCATCCCCAAGAGACCTCCTAATGTGTGTGCAAAGATTCCAAAATCCAAAACCTGAAACCCTTAGGGTCCCCAGCATCTCAGGGACTCAAGGTCCTTAACCTGTAAGGAGAGCAGTGGAGAGGGGGAGGGAGAGGGGGAGGGGATGGGGGAGGGAAAGGGGGAGATGAAGGGAGGAGGGAAGAGGGAGGGAGATCTTCCATCTGCTGATTCATTCCCCAGATGACTGCAATGGCCAGTGCCAGGCTAAAGCCAGGAGCTTTTTCCAGGTCTCCCACATGGGTGTAGGGGCCCTAACACTCAGGCCATCTTCTGCTGCTTTCCCAGACACGTTAGCAGAGAGCTGAATTGGAAGTGGAGCAGCCAGGACTCAAACCGGTGCCCATATGGGATGCTGGCATCACGGGCAGCAGCTTTACCTGCTGTGCCACAATGCCAGCCCCCTGGATTTCTTGTTACAGAATGAGGAGGCTGGAAAAGATTACAGAAGGTCCTTCCAGGTCTCAAATATTTAATTTATATATTTAAATTTGAGAAACACTGAGAAAGCTCCCATTTGCTGGTTCACTCCTTTCATGCCACTGAAGGCTGGGACTGAGATGGGCTGAAGCCAGGAGCTGGGAGCTCAATCCAGGTCTCCCACATGGGTGACAGGAACCTACTTACTTGAATCATCACCTGTTGCCCCATGGTCTGCATTAGCAGGAAGCTGGAGTCAGGAGCCAGAGCCTGGCTTTGAACCCAGGCAGTCCACTATGGGAAGTTAGTATCTTAAGATAGAGTGCAGTGAGGGGAGAGAGAGAGAGAAAATTTTCCATCTGCTGGTTCACTCCCCAAACGACCCCAGTGGCTGAAGCTGGGCCAGGCCAAAGCCAGGAGCCAGAAACTCTTTCTGGGTCTCCCACATGGGTGGCAGGGGCTAATATACTTCAGCTATCATCTGCTGCTTTCCAGTTGCATTGGCAGGGAGCTGGGTCGAAAGTGGAGCAGCTGGGACTCAAACTGGCACTCCAGCATGGGATGCTAGCATGGCAGGCGGTGGCTCAGCCGCTGAGCCTGAACTTAACCTCTAAGCTAAACACTCAGCCCCCATATGTGCTTTCATGCTATATAGAGGGGTGCATAGTTCCACTGAGCTCTGAACTGTTTACAGGACTTTCAACTGCTTCCTGCATGTGGATGGGCCCCCAGGGACATGGGGCTCCCCAAAGGGTGGTGCTGTCCCTTAGGCAGGGCAGGGGCGTGTCCACGGGGCCCAGTAGAGCAGACCCCCACCCTACTTGAGCATGGATAATGTTTCTTGCAGCCGTCCACCAGGCACTGGTAAGGACCATTGGATGCACCCCATCCACTGGGCCTCTGATGCCACTGCCAGAGGGCAGTGTGGAGGTGACCTGGGTGTGGCCGGAGCTCAGCCCAGTGCGGTGGTGCTGTGGGCCAGTGGCCAGTTCTGCTGCTGCTGCGTGGAGCAGGGCTAATGGCCTGGAGAGGTGCCCACCCAGGGAAGGGAGCTTGGCAGCCCCACCTCCCGGCAGGGTGGAGGCCGCTTCCTGTTTTCCTGCCTGGGCAGGCAGGGAGGAGCCCCGTTCCCAGCTCCTGGGCAGTCCAATCTGACGCTGGTAAGAGGAGACTGGGATTTAACAGTGTCCTTTGGCTCAGATGGCAGAAGAGAGATCGGCATATTTTCTTGAATCAGAAAGCTGTTGCCGCCTGCTAATAACGCGACGAGACAGCTCAGGAAGCTGCCCGGACGGCCAGGAAGCCAGTGTGGCCTAGTGCCTCGGATTTCACGGCAGCTACCGCTGTTTATAGTAGAAGCCTGCTTGCACAGAACCACTTCAAAGCCACAGAACAACCAGGGGTGATTTTCAGTGGGTGATGGTGGTCGGTTTTCAGATATGGCCACTGGGACTCAGAGGGTAAGTGACTGGCCTGGGAGAGGCAGAGTGGAGCTTTGAACCCGGCACGTTGGATCCCAAGGGTTATATTTTTCTTTCTGCAGATCCTTTTAGAGCCGAGGTCTGGCCTATGCCTGGTAACTTAGAAAAGATACATAGATTTTTTTTCTAAGTCTTTTCCAATGGACTTATTTAGATATTTGCAAGTTCCTCACAGAAGAAAAATTTTGCAATACATACTATCAAAGAATCTATACCCAAAATATGGAATCAGTCAATAAAGAAAAAAAGGATGGGCTGGCATTGTGCTAGGGATTAAGCTGCCGTGTGTGACACTACCGTCCTATATGAGCACTGGTTCGAGTCCCAGCTGCTTCACTTCAGATCCTGCTCCCTGCTGATACGTCTGGCAAGACAGTAAAGCATGACCCAAGGGCTTGGGCCCCTGCGCCCACACGAGAGACCTGGAAGAAACTCCTGGCTTCTGGCTTCTGGCTTCTGGCTTCCGGCTTCTGGCTTCTGATCGACCCAGCTCTGGCTGTTGAGGCCATTTGGGGAGTGAATGAGTGGATGGAAGATCTCTCTGTCTGTAACTTCTGCCTCTCAAATAAATAAATAAATCTTTTAGAAAAAGAGATAATAAAACAATTAGCAGGAGGTATTTATAAAAAAAGACAAGCAGACAGCCAGTCCATATAGGAACAAGCGTGCAGCTTTGTGGAGGACGAAGACAATGCAGATCATCATTACGGTGAGATTCTATTCCGCGCCCATCAGGATGGCTGAAGCCACAGTGAGCAGCATAGTGACAGTGGCAAGCACTTGACAAGGACTTGGAGCTGTAAAAAGGCTCACGCAGTGTCCATGGGACTATAAGCTGGCGCAACTGTTGCAACACCGTCTAACATTATCCTAAA
Organism: Oryctolagus cuniculus; assembly: GCF_051225735.1. Lineage (NCBI taxonomy): Eukaryota > Metazoa > Chordata > Mammalia > Lagomorpha > Leporidae > Oryctolagus > Oryctolagus cuniculus. Next base: position 18,012,475 of record NC_142885.1, on the reverse strand, counting down.
ACAGAAGCTGTGTCTATTCAACAGAGCAACAGCTCCACTACTGGCTACAGGCTCAACAGAGATGCACACTCAGGCCCCAAAAGATAGGACAGTTAGCCGCATATTTTACCTTAGTCCCAACTGGAAGCAGCTCCAAAGGGCATTGACAGTATGTGGATATCAAATAGTGATACCGCCTTGCATTGGAAAGCTATATACCCATGACAATGAATGATTTCTAGTGATACTTAACAACGTGGATGAATCTTAGAGACATGTTGTTGAGTGAACAAAAAGACACCTTCTCTATGCTCCCATTTATATGAGTATTAAGTTAAAAAAAAATAGGCAAAATGAGGGGATGGTACTGTGCCGTAGTGGGCTAAGCCTCTGCCTGTGGCGTGAGCATCCCATATTGGCACTGGTTCTAGTCCCGGCTGTTCCACTTCTGATCCAGCTCTCTGCTATGGCCTGAGAAAGCAGTAGAAGATGGCCCAGGTGTTTGGGCCCCTGCACCTGTGTGGGGAGACCCGGAAGAAGCTCCTGGCTCCTGGCTTCAGGCCGTTGCAGCCATTTGGGGAGTGAACCAGCAGATGGAAGATCTCTCTCTCTCTCTCTCTGCCTCCCTTTCCGTGTCTATAACTCTACCTCTCAAGTAAATAAATAAATCTTTAAAAAAATGAAACCAGTGTTTAGAGGTGCTTCTCTAGATGGTAAAACCACATAGAAAAGAAAGGAAGTGATTCCAGAGGGGTCCAGTGAAAGGCCCTTGGGGTGTAGAGGAGGAGCAGGGGTGGGGGTGGGCAGGGGGACCTCTGACGTCCTGGGTAGCAGTGTGTGGTGATCCACTAGGTTGCACATTTTCATTTTGTTCAGTTTTCTGAATTTGTTCAAAATACAAAAGGCCGAGACAGCAAAGCAGAACAAAACACTGTCCTCCCTGGTGCCCGAGTCAGGGTCCAAGCACTTGCCCTCTCCCCGTCCATGCTTCCCTTGAGGTCTCTGTCAGTCAAGTCTGGCCATGCCCAGAGGGCATCGCTGATGCCGTCCCGGAACTGGGGAGCAGTTCCCTAATGGGTGGAGCACAGGCCAGCGGCCTCTTCCCAGGGCTGCTGGAGCAGGTAGCCCAGAAGTTGAGCCCTGTTGCCAGCCTGCTGTTAGCATGCTGCCCGTGGTTCCCATTTGTTGTCTGCGTTCCTCCGTGGTGCATGGGCCCCATGTTTGTTCCCCACCTGTGATTGTGATTATTTCCCTAGCACCTAGCAGTGGGCTTTGTGCCAACTCAGCCCAGGCAAAAAGGTCTCCAAGGGGTGGGAGAGAGCGTGTCTTCAGGCCCAAAGGAGGCGTGGGAGCGTGTAGCCTCAGACTCGGCTCGTGGCCCCAAGTTCCAGATCCAGCCACGAGTGATGGAGCCACGTGAGCCAGTGTGAGAGCCTGGGAACTCAGGCCGTGTGTTTCTGAGCAAAGCGGAGGCCGTGTCCTTCTCCCTGTGGCTCACAGAGGGCTGTAGCTGCTGGTGTGGCCCCTGGGGCCAGCCCGGGGTGTATCTTGACTGATGCTGTGTCCTTGCCTCTCGTCTAACATGGCCCATCAGGACAGGACACAGGCAGGAGCTGTACAGTTCCTTCTCTGGGTCGGGTCCAGGGCAGCTCCCCTTGGAATCACAGGTCAGCCCCGGGAGCACTGCCTGGGCTTGGTACACGGCAAGCATTCTGATAACCGTATGGCGAGCGCCTGGTTCATCTTTGCCACTCTGTTTTCCCAGCCCCGGGCACCGCTTGCTAAGGGTTTGTGGGGTGAAGGATGAATTACATTGAGTAGAGAACTGAACGAACAGCCACCAGTTTTGGTCTCAGCTCCACATCGTGAATCTAGAGTGAGCTCCCCCTGAGTCTGGAAGTGACTCGGCGCCCAGGAAGGCCCTGTCCTGAGAGCCCAGCGCTCTGACACGACCACAGGTGGTTCCTGGGGTGTTTCTTGTTGAGCGTGGACCCCTGACTCATGGAGACTTCGGGTTTCCCTCGAGATCCTTGTTCCAGAATGAGCCCTCCCTGGACAGCATAGGCTGATCCCTGTGAACAGGAGCCCAGCACCCCTAACCCTGAACCTGTCTGTCTCCTGCTGCACACTTGCTCCACCTCCTCCACTGTTCGCAAGTTCGGGGAACCTCGGTTTATAAGCCAGGCCTGCTCGTTCGAGCCCAAGTTCTCGCCGTCACCTCTGACACCCTCTTGCCCTAGGCCCCCACTGCCAGTCCCCAAGCCCTGTTCCTGTCTCCTCCATGCTCCCCACCCCTCTGTCTCTGCCCGAGTTTGGAGCCCCCATTTCTGGCCTGAGCTGCTTATTGCACAGCCTGGCTGGCCTTCCTGCCCTCCAGTCCCTGAACAGGGGATTCCCCCTCTCCCTGGCTGTTAGAGTTCTCCTTTAAAAGGCCAACTGTGGCCGGCGCCGCGGCTCACTAGGCTAATCCTCCGCCTAGCGGCACCGGCACACCGGGTTCTAGTCCCGGTCGGGGCGCCGGATTCTGTCCCGGTTGCCCCTCTTCTAGGCCAGCCCTCTGCTGTGGCCAGAGAGTGCAGTGGAGGATGGCCCAGGTGCTTGGACCCTGCACCCCATGGGAGACCAGGAAAAGCACCTGGCTCCTGGCTCCTGCCATCGGATCAGTGCGGTGCGCCGGCCGCAGTGCACCGGCCGCGGCGGCCATTGGAGGGTGAACCAACGGCAAAAGGAAGACCTTTCTCTCTGTCTCTCTCTCTCTCACTGTCCACTCTGCCTGTCAAAAAATAAATAAATAAATAAATAAAAGGCCAACTGCCTGCATCCCTCCACATTTTAAAGTCCCCATCTGCGTGATTCTAACCTGAAATCCAAGCTCTTGGCATGGCCCAGAGCCCAACCTTGCTAGACTTAACATCCTGGCAAGCCTCTTCCTGTGGCCCAGCCCCACCAAAGCTCTTAGCACCTGTGCACCTCAGCCCCTCTGCCTCCCTCCTGTGTGTGTGTGTGTGTGTGTGTGTATAAGATTTATTTATGTATTTGAAAGGCAGAGTGATAGCTGGAGCCGGGAGCCAGAGCTCAAACCAAGTCTCCCATGTCCGTGGCAGGGACCCAGCTGCTTAAGCTGCCACTGCTGCCCACCAGGGTGTGCATTAGCAGGAAGCTGGAGTCAGGAGCCAGGAAATGGGCGGCTTAACCACTAGGCTAACCATCCACTCCTCCTAAATGTTTGCTGAATAAGCTAATAATGCCTGTTGAGCTGATTCCGTTTGATTATTGCCATAACACAGAAGGCAACAGACCCAGTTACCACCCCAAGGCGGGCGCCTAGCAAATTTGGAGCAAATTTGATCTGTTTCACATTGGACCAGGAAAGAAGGGTCAGCAGCACCGGTTGGGTAAAGGTGACTGCATCTAAACAGCAGAGAATTCAGCGGGAGGGAGGCTCTCGGGTGTGATCACCGTACACCCAGAGCCAGTGGACTGGGCACCAGCCTTACGGATTCCTGCTTTACTGTGGCTCAGAGGCGGGAAAAGGATGGGGTAGGCAGGAGAGTGTTCCCCATCCCCCCAGGAGCTGCACCTCAACGCTGGAACCTGTGACTATGCAACTTCGCATGTTCCCTGGCGGAAGTGCCTTTGTTAGATGTGGATAAGGACCTCCAGGGAGGGAGGGAAGTGTCTCGGATAACCAGACGGGCCACATCTCATGGCTGGGGGCTTGAAAGCAGAGGCCCTGCTCAGCTAGGAATCTCTGTGCTCACAGCTGGAGAAGGCCCCCGTGGGTGGCAGGAGTCCATAGACTCTGCTGCCTTTCCAGGTGTGTGAGCGGGAGGCTGGATTGGAAGTGGAGCAGCCAGGGCTTCAACTGGCGCTCCATTGCCCTTGCTGGCTCTGGGATGCAGGAGCCCAGCCCCAGATGACCAGAGGGAGGCCTTTAGCAGCTAAAGGTGGTCCCTGGCTGACAGGCAGTGAGGGCACGGGGAGCTCGGGTCTGGAGCAGCAAGGCAGGATTCTGCCCACAACTTGGATGGCCTTGGAAGTGGTCTCTTGTCAGCCTCCAGGAAGGAAGGCAGCCTGGGCGACTGCGCAAGTTCAGCCTGGTGAGACCCATGTTGGCCTTGGAACCCGCAGAGCGGTGCAATAATAAGTGGGAGTTGTTTTAAGCTGCTGAGTTTATGATCATGGGTTACAAGAGTGCTGGAAAACTAATACAAGATAACAGGTGACTGGGGCTGCATAGCAGACCACCCTTCCAGACCCAGGGGGGTCCTTGTTCTTTTCATTTGTGCCTCTGGCGGCCGGAGATCAAACGTTGAATTTCCACTCCTGGCACTCACTCACAGAACTTTTATCCTGGAAAAATAATTCAGCAGCCTGTTCAAAACATTTTTTCCTGCCGGGCTGTGGAGTTCTTTGGTGCTACTCCAAGTTTGGGGAGCACAGATATAATTTACTTAACCTAAAAGAAAAAAAAAGTGTTTTTGATCAAATGCTGGGCTATCTGTTAAAAGGCAGGTGGGAAATCCTGGTGGAACTATCTGATCATGGTGACGTCTCTCCTGGAGAGAGATGACCCACAGATGGGAAGCAGGGGACAGCGATGTGGCACAGAGGGTTAAGCCATCACCTGCGATGCTGGTGTCCCATATTGGAACACTGGTTCAAGTCCCAGTGTGATCCAGCTCCCTGCTAATGCGCCTGGGACAGCAGTGGACGACGGCCCAAGTACTAGGCCCCCTGCACCGACGTGTGAGACCCGGAAGAAAGTCCTGGCTCCTGGCTTCAGTCTGGCCCAGCCCTGGCCGTTGTGGCCATCTGGGGGAATGAATCAGCCGATGGAAGATTCTCTCTGTAGTTCTGCCTTTCAAAAAGATAAATCTTTGAAAAACAAGTTAAGAAAAGAATTTTTTAAATGCACTTGAAACCTGTAGCCGAGCATAAACGCTTTGGCTCCCCAGAGCCGCCGCCTCTTCCTGTTGTCTTACCCAGCTTCAGCACTGACCTGGCCTCCCCAGAGCCTGGCGTGTTCTGAGCTGTGGTCTGGTTCGGTCCAGTTTCCTGGGGAACACTGAGGATTAGGAAAGGAAAATACCTCGTGCAGTGTCCATACCACCCGTGTCCAAAGCGAAGGGCACCTAGCCCTGAGCCTGAGCCTGGGCCCAGGCTGTGTCTCAAAACTGCAGATGCGGGGGAGGGGAACCTTCCCCCACACCCTGCCAGGGGCCATTTGGATATTTATAAGATCGTTCGGGGTCATAGAAAACTGTCAGTTGACACTCAGCCTGGGGTAGACATAGTGAATTTTGAGCCCCACCCGCAGTTAGACTGGCCAAATGATCTCGCAGGGTTTGTACAGCTCAGAGGCTGGATGTTCCCCGGCCCTACTGCTGAGGTTCTGAGCATGGGCTTTGGAGCCAGACAGTTCACCTGCGATGGGTACCAGGCAACCTTTGTTAGAGGTTGATGGTTTGTTGAGGTTAAGTGGGCCGCCATGGAGAGAGCGTGGACGTGAATGAAGGGACCCGTCTCTCAGCGTTACTGGAAGGATTAAATATGTGATGCATGACAAGTGCTCAAGATAGCACTTTTGTGGGACTCAAACACCAGCTCTTTCTTTTAACGGTTTATTTATTTATTTGAAAGGCAGACTTACGGAGAGAGAGAGAGATCTTCCTTCTGCTGGTTCACTCTCTAAGTGGCTGCAGTGGCTAGGGCTGGGCCAGGCCAAAGCCAGGAGCCTGGAACTCCATCTGGGTCTCCCACATGGGTGCAGGGGCCCAAGCACTCGGGCCATCTTCCACTGCTTTCTCAGGCACATTAGCAGGGAGCTGGATTGGAAGTGGAGCAGCTAGGATTTGAACCAGTGCCCATATGGGATGCCTGCATCGTAGACAGTGGCTTGCCCTGCTATGTCATAACGCTGACCCCCAGCTAATTCTTTTAACTGCTGAAATGCATGGGTGAACCTGCCTGTGCCCGTGGTGGAAGATAAAGATGTAGTATTCATGTACACGTATGTTTGTTCCCCTACTCCCAGAACAAGCACTCTACAGTGTGTGTCAACATGAGGTTACCCTGAGCATGCTAAGGGCAGCCAAGTTCCTGGTGTACGTTGGTTACTTTCTCCTTTGCTGCACAAACTTGTTGTCTCTGGATTAACCCATTGTCTCAGAGGATGTGCCTGAGTTTCTGTGTTTAGCAGATTGACAGCTCTCTTTATAGTGTATGCATTGCTACCTTCTGAATACAGCCCATTAGGTATTCATTGCCTCCTCCCATCATCCTGGGGTCAAGTGAGAAGGTCGACGGACCGGGTCTTTTAAGAAGATATAAACTAGTGATGAGTGCACCTGTCTGGATCTTTCTTCCCAAATCTCCAAACTGGAAAGTAATTATGAGGCAAATTAAAGGATTTTGCCTTGAATTTTGCCTGCTGCAGCAGGCACAGTGGGAGAGAGCATGCACCTGAGCCAAAAGGCAGCGCAGGCTACACGTGTGTACGGGGCCACTAAGAGTTTGGGTCCACCTGTAGGTGATGCATGTGTGACGGATTATGAAGGACAGTCTGTGATGTCAGGGGTCTGGCTAGAGATGGGAGCCGGGCTGAATGCACCGGGCTGTGCCTGAGGCAGGAGGAAGGCCCAGGAGGACAGAAACTCTCCTGGGGATGGCGGTGTGGGTGTGGCCATCTCCTTTCCGACCTGCCGCGGGGGCAGCTGGGAGCCTGGCAGTGTTGAAAAGTCTTGTTTTATTTTCATTTCTCCTGGGTGCCAGCTGAGTATATTTAGAAAATTTTGTCATGGAAAATGACGACTGAGGGCTAACAGGGAGCCTTCAACGCCTGCGGCTGATCCCAAGCCCCAAGGTTCGGGGCAGGCCTGCCTCCTGCCCGGCCACGAGACCCTCAAACAGTTCCCCATCTGCCAATCACAGGAACAGTACAGGCCCATGGTCTTTCGTCCATGATTCTGAAACCCCCAGAGCTCTGAACACCGCAAGTTCTCAAAGCCCAGGTCAGACCCCGACACGGCTGGGCAAGTTCCAGTCACCTGGCACGTGTGTCTTAACACACACACGCTCACACAGCAGGCTGCCGAGGTGTGACTGGGCTTGCTTACGGCTGGTGTTAGGCCCCCACATTCTAAATTCCAAGTGCTTCTGGCCCTGAGTTTGGAATGAGAGCTAGTGTCCCTGTAGGATTTACCCCACGATAGCACTGCAAGCATTTGAATGAGATAACCTTAGCCAGAGAAGACGAACCCCTGTGCCAGGCAAACAGCAGGCATCTGCTGGTATCTTGACAATGCTTTGGTTGTAGAATCACACTTGTGGGCCGAGGAGGGATTAGAGAGATTAGCCATCTAAATCCAGCTTTCTATACAGTCAAGATCCTGGTGAATTACTTTAAACTGGAAAGAATTAACATGGTAGCTTGGTGTGTCGTAGAGAGAGCCAAAGACGAAACCTGATTCGGATTCTTTCTCTGCTGGTTACCACCGCTGTGACCTTGGACAAATGCCTGTACCCGCCTTGCCTCAGTTTTCCTGTCTGTATAATGGAGATAGCACTATCCGTCCCACCCGGTTGCCCCAAGGACCCAAGAAACCCAGGAAGGCGGGGTGTTGATGTGAGTTCCTCCGGTGTGAGGTCCTGAACCAGGCTCAGCACCTCTGTGGTTTCCAGCCCGCAGAACATAACCCCACTGTTAGCGTGAGGAAGCACCAGGCTCACCCACCTGAGGGTAAAACACCAGGCTATTTCAGAAAGCTTGTGGGAAGTGGGAGGAAAAGATCAATTAATTTTGGTACAAAAAGATTTGAAATGAATGTATAGAGGAGGTCTTCAAAATGTTTATGGTTACAAAAAACAGTGCTTGAATTTTCAGTTCTTTTGCATTGAAATAAACATCTTTAAATTTTTTTATTATATTTTTCATTCATTTGAAAGGCAAGGGGAGAGAGAGAGAGAATCTTTCATCTGCTAGTTCACAATCCAGATGCCTGTAACAGTCCAGGGCTGGGCCAGGCCAAGGCTAGGAGCCTGGAACTCCATCCAGGTCTCCCAGCTTCTCGCAGGGACTCAGATACTGGAGCCGTCACCTGCTGCCTCCTAGGGTGCACATTAGCAGGAAGCTGGATTGGAGGCAGGGGAGCCAGGAGCTAAACTTGGCACTGTAATACGGGATGCAGGCATCCCGAGCAGCATCGCAACCACTGTGCCAAGCACTAGGCCCTACACTGATCGTTTTATTAACTTCCCTTTCCCGTGAACTTCTTGAGTTCTCCGGTACCTGGCCAGTACTGTCTAATAGCGTCAGGGTTGTGAAACACTGGGAAAGGTGGAGGAAGTGTCACAGATGGGAAGAGACTAAGGAGACGGGTTAGTCCTGGACAGGATCTAGGTGGGATCCTGCACTGGCTGTTGGAGCAGAGAGAGAGAAACGCGGAAAAGCTGGCAAAGCCCGAATCAATTCCCAAGCATGGAGGTGCTTATCAGGAAACTGGGTCTGTGCTCTGGCATTTGGGCACCTGGGGCATGGACCCTGGGCAGGTTATTTTTTTTTCTTTGTTAATCCTCAGTTTCCTGTAGGAAACTGGCTGCCATCAGGGCCACAGCTCAGAAGGCACCAGGAAGCTGGCAGGGAGGCGGGGGCCGTGGCTGAAGCTGGGGAGGACAGCAGGGAGGGGTGGGGACTGTGGCGAGCCCGAGTCGCGGAGGAAGTGGGCAGCACTGCGCCGAGGTGAGGTGAATGCCTTAGTTTTGATGACTTTCTGGGCTTATGTAAGATGGGAGTTAACAGAAGAAGAAGCCGGGCGAAGGGTGCAGGGGAACCCAGGACTATTTTTGTCAGTCTTCCCAAGGTCTAAAATTATCTCCAACTAAAATGTTAAAAAAAGAAAAAAAAATGCAACATGGTGCTTGGCAGACCCTCAGTGAACGCTGTGTGAGTGCCCGCTGCCCCCCACAGGCCCTGTCATCCCTGGACACGCCAGGTCCTCTGCAGAGGGCCAGGACAGGGCAGATTCCCAGGAGGGGAGGTAGGAGTGGTCTGGGCCGTGTCGGGGTGGAGAAGGTGTGCTGCCCACTCGACAGGGGAGCTGCTCCCAGCACCCCACTCTTGCAGGTGGAAGTAGACGTGGAGCAAACCCGCTAAGCAGAAGCCGTTGTTGGCCTCGCCCTGCTGTGGCTGGCCTGGCGCGGGGCTGTGGCGAGACTGGGCAGCCGGTTACACCCGGTCTTGTTCCCTGCTAGCTCATGGAGACCGGGGACGTTCCTCCCCTGTGATGAGGCTGCTACGTTGTCACTGCACGCACCCAGAGGGTTGGATGGCAGGGCCCAGGGCAGGCACCAGGGTGGTGGGGGTTTCCCGGGCCTCAGAAGCCTGCCACTGCCTACCACCCTCCAGGTTCACTGTGGCATCACTTTCTGCCCCCGCCAAGGGCTCTTTCTGGGGATGCCTTCTAGTCTCCCTTGTCTGATGACCGGGAGCTCCTCTAGGCCCAGGGCATATAGGGGCCACTGAGGCAGTGTGGTGAATGAGTGAATGAGTGAATGAATGAATGACCGGGTCCAGGGTGCCCCACGCGTGTCTGTTGGCCCGGTCCCCACGTCAGGCTGCTGTCCAGGATGACTGGGAATGTTCAGCACATCCCTCTGGGATCCCTCCCCGCAGTCCCGGGGGCCAGTTGCTTCTGCAGCTCCTCCTCCACTGTCTGAACCCCCTGGGCCTCCCCGTGTGTGTCAGAGGCTCGGAATTCTCCTGGCCTCTCCCCGTGTTGCTGGGAACTTCTTGCCGCAGGAAGTCGGGCTCATCGTGAGGGCCAAATAGTGGCTAAATATAACCTCCCGGCACAGATTGCTGAAGAGTTATGGCAGTGATGTGATGTCTGAGTGGACGAGGAGGGGGAGAGAAGTACTGTTTTCATTTTGGTAAAGAAGGGAGTAGGTACGGCAGCTCGCACATGTGCGGTGTCCACATCTGGGGTTTACCAGGTGTCCTTCCAGGACCTGTCCCTGACAGCAGGGAGTCTGGGGCTTAGACTCCTGCTGCCAGGCGGTCATTTCTTGGTCTTTCCTCTAGGCTGTATTTAAAAACACCCCCTGTCCTGGAGAACAACCCGGGGCCTCCCTGGCAAGCCCGGGAGAGCTGTGCTCAGGGGAGAGTTCCTGCAGGCAGGTCTGCCCCCCAGCCCCAGGGCCTGCAGGGAGCCCCCTGGGGAGGAGCCCAATCTAGAGAGGCTGCCTCTCCCCCTGGCTCACAGCATCACTGCCTCCCAGGTAATGGCTGATAAGCAGCAGGTGACAAGACCGGGCCCTGGGATGGTCACTGCAGAGACCCCAGCCACACGTGCAGAGGCCAAGAAGTAGCTCATCCTTAGCGAGAGATCTGGACTGAAGTCACTGTGCCGACCCTGATGGCTTCTAGGGCCTTCCAGGGGGCAGATGGCTTCCCGCATGCTCTCTTGGCCCCATCTGGGCTCGTTGGGTTGCCTGCATAGCATCAGGAGAATATGCAATTGTTTAAATTTATTTGAAAGTCCGAGTTACAGAATGAGGGGAAGGGAGAGTGAGAGAGAGAGAGAGATCTTCCATCTATTGGTTTACTCCCCAGATAGCTGCAATGGCTGTGTCTGGGCCAGGCCAGAGCCAGGAGCTTCTTCCAGGCCTCCCAGGTGGGTGCAGGTCCCCAAGCACCTGGACCATCTTCCGCTGCCTTCCCAGGTGCATTAGCAGGGAGCTGGATCAGAAGTGGAGCAACTGGGACACGAACTGGCGCCCATAGGGGAGGCTGGCATCGCAGGCTGAGGCTTTATCCACGACACCAGCCAGTGAGAGTATGAAATTTTGGGGATGTTTTTGCATCACATATGTCCCTTCTAGTCTATAAATTGGACAGTTGTAGGACCTCTGTTAAACTGTCTTCGAGGAAGAGCTTATCAATTTTGGGGAGAGAAACCAAGTAGTTCCTTCTGTAAGAAGCACCCCGGTGAACTCTCACGGTTCACTATCGTTGCCCCACCCTGCTATAACCAGGTGCTTGTATGGTGATCCCTGTGTAAACCATGAGAGTTAGTATCCCATTGGCATTAAAGAGCCTTGACAGGGTAACTGTACTTGCTAAGAGTTCCTCCAGCGACATTCCAACTTAAAATCTGAGGAGCATGTGTCCACAGAATGGAGGGCACGAGAACTCAAAATCTGAGATCTGGCTAACTCGTCGGTCCTTCGTGAGGGCTGAGTGCTCAGCTGATGCAGAGTGTGCTGTGTTCACCTCATGACATGGCCTGAAAACAGTTCTGAGGGGATTTCAGGACCCTCCTTGGCAGGGTTATACCCAGGTAGTGTGCAGTTCTGATAGGGAGACCGAAGACCATGCAGGAGACACAGAGACACCAACAGTGGGGAAGAGGAACCATGAAAGACGAGCGGCTTAAAATGTCTGGTTGTGATGCTGTTGTTGTAGATTTTTTAAACAGATTATTTATTTATTTGAAAAGCAGTGTGGCAGAAAGAGAGAGAAGTGGGGGGGAGAGAGAGAGAGAGAGAGAGAGAGATCTTAAATCCTCTGGTTCACTCCCAGTTGCCCACAACTGCTAGAGCTGGACCAGGCTGAAGCCAGGAGCCAGGAACCCTGTCTGGGACCCAAGTCCTGGGGCCATAATCTGCTACTCCCAGGGTGCACATTAACAGGAAGCTGGATCACAAGTGGAAGCAGGACTCATTCCCAGGCACCCTGCCATGGGATGCAGGCGTCCCAAGAGGAGCCTTAACCTGCTGTGCCACAACTCCCACCCCTGTTGTAGCTTATTTTTTAATAGTGTTGCTTATGTATCTCTGGAATTTTTTTTAAAAGATTTATTTAGCCGGCGCCGCGGCTCACTAGGCTAATCCTCCGCCTAGCAGCGCCAGCACACCGGGTTCTAGTCCCGGTCGGGGCACCGGATTCTGTCCCGGTTGCCCCTCTTCCAGGCCAGCTCTCTGCTGTGGCCCGGGAGTGCAGTGGAGGATGGCCCAGGTGCTTGGGCCCTGCACCCCATGGGAGACCAGGAGAAGCACCTGGCTCCTGGCTCCTGCCATCGGATCAGCGCGGTGCGCTGGCCGCAGCGCGCCGGCCGCGGCGGCCATTGGAGGGTGAACCAACAGCAAAGGAAGACCTTTCTCTCTGTCTCTCTCTCTCACTGTCCACTCTGCCTGTCAAAAAAAATAAATAAATAAATAAAAGAAAAAAAAGATTTATTTATTTATTTAAAAAGCAGAATAAAAGAGAGAGAGAGAGAGATCTTCCATCTGCTGGTTCATTCTCCATATGGCCACAACAGCCAGGGCTGGGCCAGGCTGAAGCCGGGAGCAGGAACTCCTTCCAGGTCTCCAATGTAGATGCAGGGGCCCAAGCTCTTGGGCCTTTTCCCACTGCTGTTCCAGGGACATTAACAGGAAGCTCATGGAATGCAGAGTGGCCAGGACTTGAGCAGGCACTCTGATATGGGCTGAAGGGTGTCAAGTGGCTGCTTAACCAACTGCACCACAAAGCTGGCTCCTGTGTCTCAGGAACATTTAATTTACATCAACCAAAACCTCCCACTAAGTTCTGGTGTTCCTGAAGTTAAACCACACCTGACTTTACCTCTTAAAAAGCTATTTGAAGCTAACACCACTTCTCATTTTTCCAAAAAACTAAAGACCAGGAACACTTCCTAACTCATTCAGTGAGGCCAGTGTTACCCTGATACCAGAGCCAGACAAAGAACCTACAAAACGAGAAAACCATGCACCAGTATTCTTTATGAACACTGATGCAAAAATCCTCCACAGAAAACTAGCAAATCTAAATCAGCAACATATTAGAATTATGCACCATGACCAAGTGGGACTTAGTACCGGGAAGCAAGGATGACTTAACATACAAAAACTGATCAATGTAATAGGCTACATTACCAATACAAAGGGAAAAACATGTGATTGTCTCAATTGTTACAGAAAAAGCATTTGAGAAAATCCAATACCCTTTCATGATGGAAAAAAAGCACTCAATATACTAGGAATTAAAGGAAGACTTCTCACCATAATAAAAGTCAGATGTGAAAAATCCACCGAAGAAATCAGTGGTGAAAAAAGGAAAGCTTTTCGGCCGGCGCCGCGGCTCACTAGGCTAATCCTCCGCCTAGCGGCGCCGGCACACCGGGTTCTAGTCCCGGTCGGGGCGCCGGATTCTGTCCCGGTTGCCCCTCTTCCAGGCCAGCCCTCTGCTGTGGCCCGGGAGTGCAGTGGAGGATGGCCCAGGTGCTTGGGCCCTGCACCCCATGGGAGACCAGGAAAAGCACCTGGCTCCTGGCTCCTGCCATCGGATCAGCGCGGTGCGCCGGCCGCAGCGCGCCAGCCGCGGCGGCCATTGGAGGGTGAACCAACGGCAAAGGAAGACCTTTCTCTCTGTCTCTCTCTCTCACTGTCCACTCTGCCTGTCAGAAAAAAAAAAAAAAAAAAAAAGATAAAAAAAAAAAAAAAAGGAAAGCTTTTCTTCTAAAAACAAGAACAAAATAAAGATGCCCACTTCCACGGCTCTTGGTCAACATTTCTGGGACTCCTAGCGAGCTCTAGCGAGGGGAGAAAAAGAATAAATGAGGCCGGCGCCGCAGCTCACTAGGCTAATCCTCCACCTTGGGGCGCCGGCACACTGGGTTCTAGTCCCGGTCGGGGCGCCGGATTCTGTCCCGGTTGCCCCTCTTCCAGGCCAGCTCTCTGCTGTGGCCAGGGAGTGCAGTGGAGGATGGCCCAGGTGTTTGGGCCCTGCACCCCATGGGAGACCAGGAGAAGCACCTGGCTCCTGCCATCAGATCAGCGCGGTGCCCGGCCGCGGCGGCCATTGGAGGGTGAACCAACGGCAAAAGGAAGACCTTTCTCTCTGTCTCTCTCTCTCACTATCCACTCTGCCTGTCAAAAAAAAAAAAAAAAAAAAAAAAAGAATAAATGAACAGATGGTATCCAGATTGGGAAGGAAGAAACTAAGTTATCTCTCTTAATTGGTGATGCACCCTTATCCTGCTGATATGCTCCTAAAGACTACACAAGAAAGCTGTGACCAGGAGTAAACAAATTCAACACTGTAGCACGATACAGAGGCAACACACAGAAACCAGTTGCTTCCATGTAATCCAAAAAGGAAATTAAGAAAGCCAATTCCATGTCAAATAGCACCAAAGAGAATGAAATACTTAGGAATTTACTTAACCAAGGGGCTGAAAGGCGTGTATGATGAAAACCGTGAGAAGCTTCTGAAAGAAATTAAAGGAAATCAAAGTTAGCGGAGATACATTCCATGTTCGCGTGTTGGAAGATTTAGTGCTGTAGATGTGTTACTAACCAGAGTGGATGTATCAATTTAATGCCATCCCTATTGCAATCCCCATGCAGAAAAGCTCATCTTAAAATTCATACAGAATTGCCGTGGATCCAGAGTTGGCAAGACCAACCTGATAAAGAATAAGAAAGATAGAGGGCTCACATCTTCTGATTTCAAAAATTACTCCACAGCAAAGGTCATCTAAACAGCATCACCCTGGCAAAGACGGAGACCTGTGTCAGAATTGGAGTGGGTTGGAATAGAGTCCAGACATAAGCCCTCACATACACGATCGAGTAATTTTTGATAAGGTGCCAAGACCATTCAGGGCGGGGGAAGACAATGTTTTCAACAGCAGGTGTTGGGGAAACTGGAGATCCCGCATGCAGAAGGAACAAGTTGGGCCGCTCTGGAACACCAAATGTAAAAAATCAGCTCAGAACCAAACCATGAGCTACACGTGAAACCTGGAGTTAGAAAAGCCTTCGAAGGAAACAGGGGAAAGCTTCGTGACACTGGACGTTGGTGGGGACAGCAGCAAAGATAGACGAATTGGACTTCCTGCAAATCAGCACACTCTGTGCGTCCAAAGACACCAGTCAGAGTGAAAAAGGCAATCCACAGAAGAGGGGAAAGTGTTTGCAAATTATTTGTCAGGTAAAAAAAAAAAATCAATATCCAGAATACAGAGAGAAGTCCTAAAACCCAACAGCAACCAAGCCAGCAACTGTGTTCAGAAATGGATAGAGGACCTCGACTGATATCCCCTTGAGGAAGACGGACACAAATGGCCGATAAGCACAGGAAAAGGTGTGTAGAGTTACTAATTGCTAGGGAAACGAAGACCAAAGATACAAAGAAATACCTCCTGACACCTGTTAGGAAAGCTGCTGTCATAAAGCAGGGGGAGGGGCGTCGGGTGCAGCTCTGAGACTGCTCGGGACACCTGCACCCCACGCTGCACTTCCTGGGTTCGAGTCCCAGGATCACATGCCAGCTTCCTGCTAGTGTGCGCCCTGGCGACAGCGGTGACGGCAGGAGCTGGCTCCCTGACATCCACATAGGAGACCTGGATGGAGTTCTGGGCTCCTGGTTTGCTGCTGTTGCTGGACTCTGGGGAGTGAGCCAGATCTCTGTCTCCAGACAGATAAAAATAAAGCCAACTCACTCTTTATTTATTTATTTTTTCCTGTAGCATCTTGCTTTTGCTTTGTGGTTTCTGCTCCTTCCTTCACCTGCAGTAGAGGCCATAAAACATGATTTACAGCTCCTGGAGTCCAAGTTCACTCTGTGGAATCTGCCGTGTGCATAGGTAGCATTTGGCTTTTCCTGCCATTCCATCCCACTGTGTGGTCTTGTATTACAGAAGGGTCCCTTGGGACAGTGCTGTGGATTTTTTTTCTCTGCCACATGCCCTTGGGCTCACCGGTTGCAGGTCAGTTTGTGTTGGTTTTCCAGGACAGGGCATCCTGGCCGTGTGAGGAAGCCTAGCCGAGGTCCTGGCTTACCTGTGGAATCTCCCCCCAAAGGCCTGGGGCTGGTGGCTTTGGCAGGAGCTCAGTTCCAGATCCCTGTGTATGGGCCCTGAGCAGCCTCAACTCTGGCCCCTTTTAACGCCTCTCTGTTTGGTTTAACCTGTAGAATGTGGCTTCCACTCTCATTAAACTGCAATGGCTTTATGGCCCCTGGAGGTGCTTCCAAGCTCATCTACATGTTAATGAAATTTTAAGTGTTTTCTTTCTCTACAAAGCAGCTGGAAAGAACTCTTAGAAACGTAGGTCAGAGTGCGGTGGGGTAACGGGTTTGGCCGCCCCTTGGGATGCCCACATCCCATACTGGAATGCCTGGGATCTCTACTTCCGTCCAGCGTCCTGCTAACGCACATCGTGGGAGGCAGCAAACAGTGGCCCAAGTCCTTGGGCCCCTGCCACCCACATGGGAGACCTGGATGGAGCTCCTGGCTCCTGGCTCTGGCCTGATACAGTGCTGGCTCCCAAACACGCCTCTCCCCTGTGACTCCCACAGTCCCCTGTCTTATCTTCACACCCCTTGTCACTGGTTGGGAGTGTTGTGTTCTTTGGCTATTTTTGGGTTTCATCATCTGTCTCCCTGCTACTGCCAATGCCAGATGGAGGGTTCCAGGGGCACCCAGAGAGTCCATCTTATTTACTGGGGTGACCTCGCCTCCTCCACAGGGCACTGGGGCTGAGGTGAACCCCGTGGGCCTCTGCTGTGCAGGTCCTTCAACACCCAGACACCTCTATTCAGAATTCCATCTTGGATCTCCCAGAACACCAGACCTGGTAGCAGAGATCCCAGTGTCAGTTCTTGCCATAGGCGAATTCCTTGTGTGACCTTGGACAAGTTTTTTAACTGCCCCGATCTCCGTTTTGCCATCTCTAAAATGAGAGCAGGGCAGGTGTTTGGCAGAGTGGCTAAGATGCCACTTGGGGTGCCTACATCCCGTATTTGAATGCCAGGGTTCCAGTCCGCTTCCACTTCTTCTTCTTTTTTCCCAAAGATTTATTTATTTAGTTATTTGAAAGGCAGCATTACAGAGAGGCAGAGGCAGAGGCAGAGAGAGAGAGAGAGCTCTTCCATCCGCTGGTTCACTCCCCAAATGGCCACAATGGCCAGAGCAGCACCGATCTGAAGCCAGAAACCAGGAGCTTCTTCCAGGTCTCCCACATGGATGCAGGGGCCCAAGGCGTTGGGCCATCTTCCACTGTTTTCCCAGGCCATAGCAGAGAGCTGGATCAGAAGTGGAACAGCTGGGACTCAAACCGGCACTCATATGGGATGCTGGCACTTCAGTCAGCAGCTTTACACGATACGCCACAGCACTGGTTCCCACCTCCACTTCTGATTCTAGCTTCCTACTAATGCCCTAGGAGGCAGCAGGTACTTGAGTCCCTGCCACCCATGTGGGAGCTCTAGATTGAGTTACTGGCTTTGGCTTTATCCTGGCCCAGCTCCAACTGTTGCAGGCATTTGGGGGTTGAACCAGCAGATGAGAGATCTCTGTGTCTCTCTACTTTTCAAATAATTTTTTTTTAATTTGCTTGTTTGAAAAGCAAAGTGACAGGGAGAAAAGAGATCTTCCATCTACTGGTTTACTCCTCAAAGGGCTGCAACAGCCAGGGCTGGGTCAGGCTGAAGCCAGGAGCCAGGAGCCAGGATCTCCATCCTGCTCTCCAATGTAGGTGAGCCATCTTCTGCTACCTTGCCAGGTGCATTAGCAGGGAGCTGGATTGGAAGCAGAACAGCTGGGAGTTGAACTGGCCCTCTGATACAGGATGCAGGTGATATAAAGCGGTGGCTTAGCCCACTGTGCCACAGTGCCAGACCCCAAATAAAATATTTTTTAAATTTAAGAATTACTTTTAACATCCTTATTTAGGGATGAAAGCATGCGTGTCCTTGGTCACAGGGCCTTCCTCTCCTCCCCCACCAGATCACTGGTTTCACTGGAGTCCCAGGAGATCGTCCTCATGTTTTTACCTCTGCTGTGGTGTGATGGCTGAGTTCCCAGCCAATCCATCTTGGAGGGCCTGCAGCAAGTGTCAGGTGGAAAACTCAGACCCTGCCCTTGTGGAGAGCAGGGGGCCTGGTGTTGGCTTTGGTTTGAACTACTCAGGTGTGCTGGGCTCTGGACAGGTGGGTTAGATTGGAATGTCAGCCTGCCCTCAGCCACGGTGATCACTAAGCAGGTGAACTTTCCCAAGCGCCTGCAGCACCAGGTGTCAGGAATCAGGGAACAATCAGACTTCTGGGCCGAAGGGTCGCCGCGGTGCACTGTGCTGCCCACCGTAAGCAGAGGTTGCCAGAAAGGACAGAGAGAGCTCTGGCAGGCAGGATGACTGTCTGGCCTTGCTGACTGAGGAAGGCCCTAAGCCAGCCCACTGCAGGGGCAGGGGGACCTGGAGGAGGCCTGGGAACAGGCGGCGCAGTGGCAGGGAGGGGAGAGCGAGAGTACACAGCAGAGCAGAGGCTGCACGCTGGCGTCCCCGGGGCTGGATTCCTGGGCAGGCTTGTTTTGTTTGGCCCAGGCTGTGTTTTTTAGCAGTTGGAACTCAATGTCTTTATATGGAGAACTCCCTCTGCCCTTCACCACAGCGCTAGCCATCCTCATCGTCACTCCCTCCCTCCCAGCCTGGGCCCCCTGCGCCCATCCACCGGAAGCCAGCAGAATGAACAGGGGTGAGTCTTAGAATCAATAGGCAGGATAAGGAATAAACGTGCTGCGAGTGCGGTGTTTAAAAAGCAGTAGTCTGTTTTCCTGTTTATCAACAGCCAGCTTGAAAGTATGTCAGAAAACAGACCAGATCACCACAGCGGCAAGACTAGAAGAATCCTCCACGGGCAGCAGTCGACCCCACAATGAAGGCGCTGGTTAAGACCCTGCATCCCATATCCGAGTGCCTGGGTTTGAGTCCTGGCTCTGTTTCTGACTGCAGCTTCCTGCTCACGCGCACTCTGGGAGGCAGCAGGTGATGGCTCAAGTACTTGGGTCCCTGCTGCCCACGTGGAAGACTTGCACTGGCTCCTGTCTTTGGCCTGACCCAGCCCAGCAGTTGCTGGTATTTGGGGAGTGCACCGGTGGATGGGAGCTTGTCTGCCTTTCTGTCTGTCTGTCTCTCTCCCCCACCTCTGAAGCAATAAAATTAAAAACAAACTTTATAGGAATCTCTGGGAGCTCCAATAATTCACTCAAAGCAGATACTGAGTATTTGCTATGTGTTTTATCTTTAAAAATCTTTGCTGTGTTTAATTTTAAAATTTTAAAAAGTATTTTATTTATTTGAAAGACAGAGTTACAGAGAGAGAGAAGGAGAGAGAGAGAGAGAGAGAGAGAATCTTCCAGCCACTGGTTCACTCGCCAAGGCTGGGCCAGGTCCAAGTCAGGAGCTTCTTCTGGGTCTCCCACATGGGTGCAGGGGCCCAAGCACTTGGGCCATCCTCTGCTGCTTTCCCAGGTGCATTAGCAGCGAGATGGATTGGAAGTGAAGCAGCCAGGACTCAAACCGGTGCCCATATAGGATGCCAGCATTGTAAGCGGTGGCTTAACCCTGCTATGCCACAGTGCCAGCCCCAGCAATAT
This sequence comes from Oryctolagus cuniculus, assembly GCF_051225735.1. Classification (NCBI taxonomy): domain Eukaryota; kingdom Metazoa; phylum Chordata; class Mammalia; order Lagomorpha; family Leporidae; genus Oryctolagus; species Oryctolagus cuniculus. The sequence goes on along the minus strand of NC_142885.1, from coordinate 17,993,057 downwards.
CTTTTATATCAGCTTGTAATAGGCTTCTTCATTCCTTTTTACAGCTGAATGATAACAATATTGATCTTCAGATAAGCCCAGGGGCTCCAGAGTAAAACCTGGAGTGCTGTGACCTTGGCCTAATTCCTCCTCTCTCTCTGTACCCCGGTTTCCTCACGTGGACGTGGGCACCACAGGGGTGGGTCCTGACTCATGCCGTGAGAATTGAGTGAGGTGTGGCTTGTGAAAGTGCAGATGGAATAAATAAATAAATCTTTTTTTTAAAAATGAGTGTCTGGTATCCAGTGAGCCTCTAAATATTAGTTGCTTTTCTCCTAATGCTGAGAGCTATCAGTGCAAAATAGGGTAAAGGGTAAAGAGTTTTACTTTGTTGTGGAATGGATCTGATAAAAACCCCAAAACGTCACTGAGAAGGAGGAGGCGGATGAGTCAGGGGAGCGCCGTTCCCTCTGGGTGGAAACGCAGCAAGGCCACGCCAGCGCTTCCTCGGGCAACACAGGCCAACCCCATTTGTGACCAAGACCCCAGTGGAATATGTCGATATCTAAAGTTCATCTGGAAGCATAAATGAGAAGGACTTTAAGTTTCTGATCAAAATGCCAGAAAGTTGCCCTCCTAAATACCAGAACGCATTTTAATGATTAAAACGGTGCCTTCCATCAGTGGTTTAAAAATAAACAGATCGGTTGATCGAATAAATAGCCCAGGAGCTGGGGCCATTGTCCACATGTAAATTGATTATGACATCAAGGTGACCTTGCAAAGCAGTGGCATTGGAAAGATCATTTGAGAAATCAGGCGAGGCTGCTCTGTGCTGTTTGCTGAAGAGAGAATGCTTCCAGTTCTCACCACCCGCGTGTCCAGGTGACTGCCAGAGAAGAGAGCTCTGGATTTCAGGGAGGAAAGATCAAGCCATTAAAACAAAGCAAAACCATTGAGCAAGGCAGAAGGAAGCGTTAAAAAAAAAAAAAAAAAAAGATTATTTATTTGAAAGGCAGAGTGACAGAGCGAGAGATCTTCCATCTGCTGGCTGGTTCACTCCCCAAATGGCTGCAACAGTCAGGGCTGGGCCAGGCCAACAGCCAGGAGCCCAGAACTCCATCTGGGTCTCCCCTGTGGGTGGCAGGGCCCCAAGCACTTGGGCCATCTTCTGCTGCTTTCCCAGGAGCATCAGCAGGGAGCTGGATGGGAAGCAGGGCAGCCTGGGCTCCAACCAGCACTCCGATACGAGGTGCTAGCTTAACCCACCACACCACGCTGGTGGAAGGGAGGAAGCATTTTGGGAAAGGGCGGGCCTCTGGGGTTTAAAGCACTCGAGAATTTGACAGCACAACCGGCCTCAGTGCTTGTGACCATTCAAAGTTAGTGGCTCGGTGTGAGTCCCCTGGCTACTGCAGAGGGGTACCACAAGCCAGGTGGCTTAAAGCGGCTGATGCTTAGGGCCCACTGGAGGCTAGAAGTCCAAGGTCAGCCTCTCAGCAGGGCCGGAGAGAGTTCTTCCTCGATTCCTCCAGCTTCTGCTGTGTTGGCAGTGCTTGGTGTTCTAATGAATCGTGCAAGGCTGGGTAACAGAAAAGAGGTATATTTGCTCACAGTTTTGCTTGCTAAAAGTCCAAGCAGCATGGCCCCAGCTCTGGTGAGGGGCGCCTTGGCTATGTGGCATCGTGGTGGGTGGCATCACAGTGGGATTGCCTGTGAGAGGCGAGGTGGTGCAGGGATGCAGGAAACCAGAGGGCGGGCAGGTGCCCATGTGGCTCTTCTAGGATCATTGTCAAGGGAAACACCCCCATGTCCTGGTTCCCACCCCCTAGGCTCTACCACCCTCAGGCCCCAGCACCTCCCAGAACCACGTTTCTAGCACACCAACCTTTGGGGAGCAGACTATATCCACCACCGTGTGGCTGCATCTCTGCCTTCACACGGCTGCGCTCTGTTTGTATGTTGGTGACCCTTAACACCCGCCATATTGGATTCAAGGCCCACCCTCCTCCAGTATGACCTCCTCTCAACTGAGTCCATCTGCAGTAACCCTAGGGGTGGACGGGAGGCCCGCTGGCTAAGACGAGGGTTAGGATGCCCGTGTTCTACACCAGAGTGCCTGGGTTCAATACCCAGATCCGACGCCTGGCTCCAGCTTCTTGCTAATGCAAGCCGTGGTCGGGGGGCCGTGGTGACAGCTCAAGTAATTGGTTCTCTGCCATCCATGTGGGAGACCTGGATTGACCTCCTGGCCCCTGGCTTCAGCCTGGCCCAACCTCCACCATTGCAGGCACTTGGGGAGTGAATCAGCGAATGGGAGCTCATATTCTCTGCCTCTCAAATTAAAAAAAAAGAATAATAAGATTGCGTAAAACAAAGACCTAAAAAAAGAAATTTGTGGAAAATGGAACTAGAAATCCAAGTGCAGGAGGGGCATCCAAAAAGTCTGTAGAAAATATATATTATGTTAAAAATTATTTTTACACCAAAATATACTTACCTTTTAATTCCATTTTTTCCATGAACTTTTTGAAGTCTCCTCATATTCCAAAACTAAGGAAACACTTCAGGTACTGGGGATGAGGACTTCAACACAGCCTTTTGGGAGACGTGGTTCTACCCATCCCGTCATGTCACATGTCATAAAGCATCATAAAAGGCTTCAGCTACAGGAGCGGGCTGGGGACACCGTGCATTTCCCCAGATTCACTGCGATGACAGTAAAGGAGTCAGAATGATCAAGAGCCACAGGCCCAGAGAGAATGAGAGAGGGGTGATTGTCAGATCAGCAACTCTGCACTCTGAGAGAAGAGATGCCCAAGAAGGGCAGCAATTGTCCAGACAGCCATGAAGCCCGAGGGAGTCAGGTGGAGAGGGTGCCACTGTGAGCCCTTTCCCCACCCTGCACCTGCTGCGTCCCCACAGGCAGCCTTACCCTGCAGCTGCCGACCCAGGGGAAACTCCTAACTCAGAGGCTTGGGTGCAGCAGGTGCTGGGAACAAGGGGATTAACTGAAAGTCTGGAACCTTCTGTCTATCCAAATGAGCCAAGCACAAAGCTACCCAGCATCCGTCCCCCCCCCCCCCCCCCCGCCACCAGGCAGGCAATCGGAAGATGCTTCTCCGGAGAAACCCAAGGTCTCCAAGAAAAACAATTATTTGGTGCTGGCTCCCCGCCCACTCCCCTGAAGTGAAATTTGCCAGTGGTTGAGCCCCACCATGCACACAGAATTTCCAATTAACTTCTCAGAGCCTTCCTGCCAGTGTAAACAGCCGCTTGAGGAACAGCTGATGTCTCCACACAGTCGAGTGTCTGTCTGGACTCAAAGGACGGAGCGATGTGTAAGAAACAAAGACTGTGCGAGCGCGGATGAAGACTGCAGGAACTCCTCAGTAGTGCCGGAGGTCAGTGCATTGTAAAAATAGAATGGAATGAGAAGAACGCGCAATTTTTTCAGAATGTAGAGAAGATAAAGTCAAGGAAATTACTCAGAAAGTAGGGGGAAAAAAAAACACAAAAATACAAATGAACAAAAGGACAAGGAATGGAAAGTACAAAGATGAGAGGTAGAGAATCCATCGATCCAGAAAGTTCTCTATGAAAATATGTGGAGTTCCAGAAAGAGAAAGCAGCGGAAAGGAAATTTCCCAGGAGACACATCTGCAGGCCACAAATGCCCAGCTCAATAAATGACAAAACATAGACGAGGGGCCGGCGCTGTGGTGTAGCCAGTAAAAGTTGCCGCCTGCAGTGCCAGCATCTCACATGCATGCCAGTTCAAGTCCCAGCTGCTTTGCTTCCAATCCAGCTCTCTGGTATGGCCTGGGAAAGCAGAGGAAGAAGGCCCAAGTCCTTGGGCCCCTGCACCCACATGGGAGACCCAAAGGAGGCTCTTGGCTCCTGGCTTCAGATTGGCCCAGTTCCGGCCGTTGCAGCCATTTGGGGAGTGAACCATTGGATGGAAGACTCTCTCTCTGTCTTTCTCTCTCTCTGTCTCTCTGTCTGCCTCTTTGCCTCTCTGCCTCTGCTTTTCTGTAGCACTGCCTTTCTAATAAATAAATAAAACTTAAAAAAAGAAAAAGAAAACATAGACAAGACACAACCTTGAGAAATGCTGGACCACAGGGCCAAGGAGGAGACCAGCAAACTTCTGGGGAAGAAAAACTGGCATCAGGAGATGGAATGCACATTGGTTGGCCTGGAACTTTCCTTTTTTTTTTTTTTAAGATTTATTTATATTTTATTTTATTTATATTTTGAAAGGCAGGGGGAGGGAGGGAGAGAGAGAGAGAGATCCTCTATCCAATGATTCAATGGCCAAGACAGTCAGGGCTGGACCAGGCTGAAACCAGGAACCAGGTCTCCCACATTTGTGGCGGAGTGCCCATGCATTCGAGCCATTCTCTGCCCTCTCAGGCACATTAGCAGGAAGCTGGATCGAAAGTGGAGGAGCCAGGACTAAAACCAGTGTCCATATGGGATGCTGGGCCATGCTGGCAGCAGCTTCACCTGCTGGACCACCACGCCGGCCCCTGGTTCTGAACCTTCTGAGAGTAATACTGGATTTGGGGTCCTAGTCCATTTTCTGTTGGTGTTATTTATGAAGAATAGAGGCTTGCTTTGACCCCCAGTTCATGGTAGCTGGAAAGTCTGAGGGCGCAGTGCCAGTCTTCCTGCTGGCTCATGACGTGGCAGACTCTGGTGAGACAGAGCAGGTGCACCAGTGAGCACTCACTTTCATGACAAAGCCACTCCCTGGATAGCCCATGAATCCATGAATGAATTCACCTGTCCGTGAAGCAGAGCGCCTAGACCTGGGCACCTCCCGGGTCCTCCCTCCAAGGTCATCAACATCCAAAGTGGGGGATCGAGTTTCCACCACATGAAGTTTGGGGAACACATTCAGTCCATAGCACCAGCATTCTTGGGGAAATTGACTTGTGATTGATTACTTCACACCCAGCCAAACGACCACCAACATGAGAACAGAGGAGGCCACAGTGTGGTCTGGAGGGTGGACTCCAGCGAGACAGGAGGAGGAGGGGGCGTGAGATCCAGGAGCAGGGGGCCGGGGGCGCTGGCGGGGGTGCCCCTGGGAACAAGGCACCTCACAGAACGTCCCACACAATGGAGTGTTTGGGGGAAGAATGTGCGTTGCACAAAGGCCGTTGTGCAAATCAAACAACAAAGGGCGAATCGGGGCCAAGAACAACAGAAAACTGAACGAGAGTGGGAGCGTAATTGTAGTTTTCCACTTGGCCCTGCGCGGCGTGGCATTGGTGTGGTCATCATTTCAACACAGATTCTTCACTAAAATATCTGTGGAACTCTATGGAAGGAGAGGGGCTCGGGTGTTGGAGAGAACTGGGTCACAGCTGTCACTAGAGGAAGATGCTTAAGTCACAGCTAAAGCTCATGGAGAAATAGCAGTGCAAGTGTATCCTTTGGAAATATCGTCCTTACTGCTGATGAGACACAGAAAGAGGGAGAAAGCAAGACTTCCTCGCGAGAGCGGGAAGGCAGAACAGACAACTGCTCAGTGCTTCTTAGAAGTTCTCCTTCCACTTGTTTTTTGTTTTTCAATTAAGAATGCGTATAACGTCCAGTTACCCATGGGCAGTTAGTGCAACCAGCACCTCTGTCTATTTCCTAGACGTTTTCACCCCCTCGAGGAAGCCACGTAGTCATCAAGTAGTCACCTCCCATTTCCCTCTCCCCACTAGTCACTCTGCCCTCTGTCTCTATGGATTTGCTTCCTCTGGAAGGTTTTAAAAAAAATTTTTTTATTGGGACCATTGTTGTGGCACAGTTGGTTAAGCTGCCATCATCAATGCCAGCATCCCCTGTGAGCACCAGTTCAAGTCCCAGCTGCTCTACTTCCAATCCAGCTTCCTGCTAATGCACCTGGGAAAGCAGCAGAAGATGGCCCAAGTGCTTGGACCCCTTCACCCATGCAGGAGACCCAGATGAAGCTCCTGCTTCCTGGCTTTGTTGTTGTGGTCATTTGGGGAGTAAACCAGTGGATGGAAGATTTCTCTCTCTCTCTCTGCCCTTCAAATAAATAAATTGTTTATATATAATATAATAATAATTGTTTATATATAATATAATAATATATATTATTATATATATATTATATATTATTATATATAATAATATATATGTATATATATGCATATATACATACTTATATATATACATATACCCCCCCATATATATATATATACACAGATATAGGATAACTTACAATGCATAAGACAAATATCTACAAACCCAATACTCAATTTAAGAAGTTGAACAGGGTCTAGCATTGTGGATCAACAGGTAAAGCTACCACTTGCAGCACCAGCATCCCATATGGGTGCCAGTTCAAATCCTGGCTGCCCCACTTCTGATCCGGCTCCCTGCTGATGTGCCTGGGAAAGCAGTGGAAGATGACCCAAGTACTTAAGCCCCTGTTACCTGCATGGGAGATCTGGATGAAGTCCCAGCTCCTAGCTTTAGCCTGGCCCAGAGCTAACCATTAGAGGAGTGAGCCAGCAGATGGAAAATCTCTCTTTCTCCCTCTCTGTAACTGTTTATTTTATTGAAATTCATTTCAAATAAATAAATAAATTTTTTTGAAAGGCAGAGTGGACAGAAAGGTCTTCCTTTTTCCATTGGTTCACCCCCCAATGGCTGCTGCGGCTGGCGCACCACGCTGATCCGAAGGCAGGAGCCAGGTGCTTCTCCTGGTCTCCCACGGGGTGCAGGGCCCAAGCACTTGGGCCATCCTCTACTGCACTCCCGGGCCACAGCAGAGAGCTGGACTGGAAGAGGAGCAACCGGGACAGAATCTGGAGCCCTGACCAGGTCTAGAACCCGGTGTGCCAGCACCGCAGGCAGAGGATTAGCCTATTGAGCCACGGCGCTGGCCTATAAATAAATTTTTTAAAAAGGAAATAATTTGAAATATATAAACCCCTCTTCCATAAAGAGGTGTTTTTTACTCTGTTAGTTTAATATGAGAGCATTTCAAAAAGCTTGTGGAAAATGAAATTAAAAGATGTTTATTTTGGTTAAAAAATTGAAATCCATGCATCTGTGTGGTCTTCAGAAATCACAAAAATGTGTATCATGTAAAAGACTGCGTGGATTTCAAAATTTTGTACACCAAAATCTTATCTTCTGATTCCGTTTCATAAGCCTCTAGAAATAGTGCCATAGTGTTGTAAACAAGCTAAGCACACAATAGGAGGCCACAGGATTTTCACTGCCTGAAAAATGCCTAGCATGCAGCAGGCACAAAATAAATAGTTGTTAAATGAATGAATGCATGATCTTTTGTGTAGTCATGTAAAATTATAAAGTCCTGACTTGTTTTAATTATTAAAAATTTATTTATTTGAGAGACAGAGCTTGAGAAAGCCCCAATCTGTTGGTTCATTCCCCAAGCCAGGACTGGGCTGAGGCCAAAGCTGGGGGCTGGAAGTCAACCCAGGTCTCCTGTGTGGGTAGCAGAAACCTCACCGCTGCCTCCCAGGGTCCGCATTAGCAGGAAGCCAGGGTCAGGAGCCAGAGCCAGGAATGACAGCTGGACCCTCCGAGGTGGGACACAGACATCTCAGCTGGCGCCTAAACCGGTAGACCAAACACCTGCCCCTGAAAGGGTATAAGAACAGAAGAAACTCTTAGCTGTTCAGGAGGAAAATGAAGTTTAAAAGCCTTACCTGGAATATGGTCTCGTTACCTTTTTCCGCCCCCAAAGGGTGTTATTTAACAATAGGCGTAAGGATAAATGAAGAACAGGAAATAAATAGAAACGTGACCTCTGGGTGGTGGAAGATGAAATCGTCAACACTGTGCTCTGCTCTGGACAGTGGTCAGGCCCACCTCACTGGGACAGTCTCCCCAGGGTCTCATTGCTTCGGAGGTGAGGCCCAGATCCTGCGGGGTCCTCCTGTCCCTGTTGGATTAATCGAGCAAAGGCTTCTGCCTGTACGGGGGCTGGGACAGTTGGCTTTCCTTGCAGAGCACGCTGGGCACTGCAGAATGCATGGAATTTATTCGGTCTCCATCTGTCACCGTGTCGCCTATTCTGCACTGGGGACCAAGAACACAAGGTTCAAGGAGCCTCTCAGCCCAGGAAGTTCCTAGCCAAGATCAGACAAAATCCATCCGGGGGCGCAGCTCTGCATGTGGGCATGGTGAGGGGGACGGGGTTCCTGCCAGTCCCCCAGGACGCCCGTCACAGCCTGCTGCGTTGACGCCCTCAGCGTACCTGGGTGCCTGTTTGAACCACAACCCTCACCTTCTGTTTGTTCTCACAGTGTTCCCATGGCAATACAGACGCCGGCACTGCAAGTCCTCCAGGGAGACTGAGTGCCCTGGTGTGCTGCCAAGGCATGGCCAATGCTTTTATTTACATGTTACGAGCACGTGTGACTACACATGCACGCATGTTTCTCTGTGCAGTGCTGAGATTACCTCTATAACAGGGCAGGAACAAATCCACTGTGGTCTCTTTTGCATTTTTGCTTTTGTGTCCTGCTGGCTGGGTGGCTGCATGCTCTCACAGGATCCGCCTTTGGGGGGGGGGGGTGTCCTGAGTGTGGAGCCAAGTCAGGGGACCTCATGGAGGACAAAGAGGGCCTTGAAGAGAGCCCCGGCTGGCTGGTGAGCAGGCCACAGTGGTCCTGCCTGTCTCACACGGCAGGGGCACCCAGATACCAGGGGGCCACTCTCCGCTGCTGACTCCTGGGAAGACTCGGTGATTGAAGGTAGCTGTGGGAGGCCCGAGGTGACGTGCCTCTGACCCGCTGCCTTGGTGCAGCTGTCCGGGGAGAGGATCAAAGGCCTGTCAGGGGAGGAGGAGAGGGGGGCAGGCAGCTGCTGGTACCAGGCACGGGGCCAACCCCAGGGCCAGGCTGGGGGTCTGCGTGGGGGCCTGACAGGTGCAGCTTTGTGTTCCGGATGTCATCACGCAGAGCGGATCTGTCCTTTGCCCAGTGCCTTCCTCTTGGGACTGTACTTTGCAGTAGCTCATCCCCACCCCACCCCTACAGACCAACATAGCAGGTGCCCCTCTGGAGCCCGGATGCCACGGGCCCTGGCGCTGCTCCAGCGTGGCTCATTGTGGGCTGAGGGCTCCATATTCTGGGGGTCTCCCTTTCCCCCACAACCCATTGAAGGCTTAGTGGGACCCTGCCCTGCCCACAGGGAGGAATCCTTGGTGGCCTCCTAGAGGTGGCTCCCCTCTCGGCTCACGGCACACAGTGGGGCGCCCCAGTATGGGCAGGCTCAGGGCTGGGTCATGATGTGGGGAGGCCCCATCTGCCCACGGTGCCGTGGAGGTGGGGGACCCTAGAGTGAGTGCAGCTGGGCCTCCAGGCTCTCCTGGTTGTGCAGAAGTGTGTAATGGTGGTGACCTGGGACCTGGACCTGGACCCGAAAGGAGTCTGGAGCCCAGGACAGCAGAGAAAAAAGTCAGTTATGAAAACAGCCCGTGCAAAGGCCCAGAAGCAGGAAGGAAAGCGGGGTTCTGGGAACGGTGAGTCTTGGGAACTGGCTGGGAAGAGTGGAAGACACAGGGGCCATGAGCTGGGCAGAAGGGGAGAGCCCAGCATGTGTGTGTGTGTGTGTGTGTGTGTGTGTGTCACTAGGGAGTTTAGAGGTGTGTGTGGAGGGACCAGCAAGAACAGATGAGTGTTTTTAGAAGAAGGTTTTCACAGCAGGATGAAGAAGAGGCCGGCAGGAGAAGCAGGCAAGATTAGTTCAGAATCTTGAGATAACACAGGCCCTAGGGGAGGGGGCTAGTGTGGGGCTGTGGCCAAGGTCAGCCTCTGTTTCCGGGGAGGGGACTCCTGAGGAGGGTCAGGGGCTGCAGGAAACTTTGAGTAACTGCCTCATGGTGGGCCAGACAGCCTGAAAATCCTGTTAGAAATGCTGGATTGGGGCCGGCGCTGTGGCACAGCGTGTTAAGCTGCTGCCTGCAACACCGGCATCCCAGATGGACACAGGTTCGAGTCTTGGCTGCTCAGCTTCCCATCAGCTTCCTGCTAATGTACCTGGGAGAGCAGCAGAAGATGGCCCAAGTTCCTGGGCCCCTGCCACCCACATGGGAGACCCGGATAGCGTTCCAGGCTCCCAGCTTCGGTCTCTGGCTCAACCTCGGTCATTTGGGGAGCAGACCAGCCAATGGGAGATCTCTCTCTGTGTCTCCTCTGTCTCCCCCTTCTTCTCTGCCTTTCAAATACATAAAATAAATCTTAAAAAAGAAAAGAGGAAGAAATGCTGGATTAACAGAACCCGTACTCTTAGATGCTTGGGCCTGCTCTTCAGATGGGGAGAGAAATGCCCGCCTCACCTCTGCCTGCTCCTCCAGCAGTTCCAGGCCCCTCCCAAGCACCCTTCTTGCCTTTGAGGACTCAAACTGAGGCGAATTCTTCCATCAAGGATACTGAGGCAGCTGGTTGTGCATAGAGGAAAATCACGTACAAGTAGTATATTGCTTTTTTTTTTTTATTTTTGACAAGCAGAGTTAGACAGTGAGAGAGACAGAGAGAAAGGTCTTCCTTCCATTGGTTCACCCCCCAAATGGCCGCTACGGCTGGTGCTGTGCCAATCCGAAGCCAGGAGCTAGGTGCTTCTCCTGGTCTCCCATGTGGGTGCAGGGGCCCAAGGACTTAGGCCATCCTCCACTGCTCTCCCAGGCCACAGCAGAGAGCTGGCCTGGAAGAGGGGCAACCGGGACAGAACCAGCACCCCAACCAGGACTAGAGCCCGGTGTGCCGGCGCCACAGGCGGAAGATGAGCCTAGTGAGCTGCGGTGCCAGCCAATAAACATTTTCTTAAAAGATATTTCTTTGGTGCAAAAACCCTTGAAGTCTATGCATAGCTGTTTAAAAAATCTGTACTTTTCTCAAACTTTGGAAGACCTCCCTCACACTAAGAACAGCCCCACTCTGAGAAGGAACTGGGTAATCCAGGTGTTTCCTGGGAGAGCAGTGGCGAATGGCTGACCACCATAGGAAGTGCCACTTCACGCCCATTAAACTGGCAGCCGTGTAAGAGCCGAAATGCCACTTCACACCCATCAAACTGGCAAACATCTAAGAGCCCGACAGAACAAATGCTGACGAGTAGATGGAGCCGCTGGGCTCATGTTTCCTGGTCAGGGTCATCACTAGGCAGACGGATATAGTATGTACGTCCTGGAGTCCCCACCGATTCACGTGTGCACAAGTTCAGGTCAACAGGAGCCTCCACCGAAGCACCGGACATCCGTTTTTAAGTTAGGAAAAGTTGAAGACCACCCAAGGGTCCATCTCAAGGAGACTGGCCAAATAAACTGGCCCAGGGGGATGCTCATGGGTGGTGTAGGTCCGGCCAACGTGGATAGCCCTGAAACATTGTGCACCTTGGGAGTTGAACTGCTGCTAGAGTTAAAGGAGCAAGCAGCAGAAATGAAGCTAGGATTTATATGGAGTGTGGAAACAGCACTGCTTGTTGTTTTGGATGCACACGTCTGAGTAAATGTTACAAACACCTGCAGGTTCCTGGCTACATTTGGGGAGGAGGGAACAGGACAGAGTTGGGGAGGGGAGGTGGTGGCGGGGGGCTTGACTCTGGCTCATGTCACAGGTTTGTCAACGTGTGACATTGTGCTGGCCGTGAGGAGCCCGCTTGTGTCACTGCATTTTTGTTGATGTTTATGACTGAAATGAAAGGAGGAGACAATGAAGAGACAGAGGTGGGAGTCACTAGGAGCCGTGATGGTGGGGATGAGGATCTGGGAAGTGGCCAGGCAGGCAGGTGCCTGGGGAGCACCCACTAAGGGGTCAGGGACCTGGGACTCGGGGTTTGGAAGAGAAGAGCTTCAGGGAGCCTCAGCCTGGCAGAAGCCCCTTGGCCTTGACGGTGAGTTGTGGCACCCAGCAAGCAGCTTGGCTGGGCAGAGAGGGCAGCGGGTTTGGAGCAGATGAGTCTGGAAGCTTCTTGGAGCCATCTCGTTCCCAGGTAGGAAAGAAGAGCAGCAGCCTCCAGGGGCAGGGCACGGAGAGCCTGGGACTGGCAAATCCAGGAGTGCAGATGCAAAAGCTCAGACCCGACCAGCTCAGGCCCCTGCCTTGCAAGCTCAGTTCAGAGCCCCCATTTCTGTGCATCTCCAGTCCCTATCCCAGAGAGACCTGACTCAAAGGAACTGGGCACGTGTAGCTATTCTGGGGTGTCCACATTTAGTTGGGCCCACGAGGCTGGAGGACCAGCCCTGTTAGGTAGGCATGTCCCATAATGGGAAGCCAGCTTTGAGCATGAGCTGGCTGCAGGCAGGGGGCGGCCTGAGAACCTGTAACCCCTGGGCTTCCATCTGCGGCTTGGACCTGCGCTCCTCCAACAGTGACTTTCTCCAAAGCCCTCGCTGCTCCATCTGAGCAGCATTGCAGCAGGTGGCTTTGAGACCCACTGTGAATCACTTAGCCTTCGTGCCTCAGTTTCCTCCAGTGGAATGTGGGGAGTCTCTCAGCCAGGCTGTGATGAGAGCTGAACAGTGGCAGCGGTTGGTGACAGATACAGCGTGTGTCCTGGCGCTCCCCGCCACAAATGCCTTCTCCACATCTAACCAACAGCCCCCGAGCTGGTTGGCCGCATCCCTAACCCTGACCTATAGGTGAGGAATCAAATTCAAAGAACTAAGTAGTGCAAGTTCATGGAGCTGGCTGGCTGCAGAGCTAGGACCAGCACTGCACCACCTCCCTTATGGGAAAAGTGTGTCTGACCGTGTTCCTTTAAACTGTCAGGTGCTGTGTGCGTCTTCACGTACTTCCGATTCCTCCTCAGTGAGCTTCGGAGAACTGAACAGACCCTTTAGCAAACGGGAGCAGGTGTGGCTTGCTCCACAGTGCCGGGCGGCAAGGATGGGGCTGGGTGGGAGGTTTGCAGGTACCCATGACCTCCTGACCCCCAGAGGCCCCCAGCCTCAAAGGCCCCTCCCCTCGTGTCAGGGAAGTAGAACCCCGAGTGGTCTCATTCCAGCTGCTTTTCCTCCTGCCCTCTAGCATCCCTAAGATGCACACACACAACACACACGCGAGCACACGCATGTGAGTGAGCACATGCACACCCTGCTGTCCTGTGGTCTCTCCCATGAGCCCCAGGGAGAGAGTTTGCCTCCTGGCATGCACCCCTCCTGCAGCGTGGACTGCTCAGAGCAGTCCCTGTCCAGGAACCCACAGGATGGCCTCGGCCTCTTGGGGTCCAAAAGGACCGGCCAATCTCATTTGGCTTAACAGCCCCGGTGGATGCGTGTTGGGTCCTCTCTCATGCCCCAGCCAGCACCACGTAGGCCCTTCCGAAATCTTAAGTGAAGGGAGAGTATTCCTGATGTTGCCTACAGCCTCGCTCCCAAAGTCCTTGAACAGAACGCTGCCTCCCACCACCCCACAGGACCACGCCCTTGCCCAGACAGCACAGTGGCCTCAAAATCCCTCGGGGAGAGCAGGCTGGGCACACACCAGCAGGGAGCCGGCCGGCCATGCCCAGAATCACGTGCTCCTGTCTCAGAGCTATGTAGCAGTGGTGTTCTGGAGCGTGTCTCTCTGTGTGTGTCTATATGTTTATCAATGCCTCCTTAAGCATTCCAGGGTCAAAGGCCTGTTTATATACATCCAAACCTCTTGTCTCCTGGACGTAGGACTATTCGTTCCCTCTGACTTGCAGTTTGCTTTGTTTTAATGTCTATAAAAATGAAGGTGTTGGCTCAGCTAAACAGCTTTCAGACCTTGTAAATTTATTCACCTATTAGGTATGTATCAACCTGCTTCCATAAGCAGGCACCATGCCAACCCTGGGAAGATGAGGGGTGGCCTGGACAGGACCAGGTGTCACCCTCACATGTTTGTGGGCGGGCAGGTGTTCAGCATGTGATGAGGCGCTGTGTGGCCACAAGGAGGAACAGGTGTTGAGGGGTGGATGTGGGAGAGCCACCTGGGTTATGGATGGCAAGGAGGGAGGTTTCAGCTGCAGTCGGGAGGAGAAGAGAAATTAGCTGGATGAAGAGGTTGAGAGGAACACCCTAGGGCAGGGTAGGGAATGTCATATAAGGCCCTGCCAAGCCAACCACAGGTGGGACTCAAAATATAATAAATCTATAGCAGGGGAGCCTGCGGAAGGCGGCGCCGGCGGTGGCACCTGCGAGCGGAGGCTGGGGCAGGGCATGGTGGCTCCCAGTGCACTGTGAGAGCTGAGCGGCCGCGGGGTCCGCCATGCGCCGGCGGCCCTGACATGGGCGCCACCGGCTCCAAAGCTCGGGGGCTGTGGCCCTTCGCCTCGGCGGCGGGGGGCGGCGGCCCGGAGGTGGCAGCGGCGGGTGCAGAGCAAGCTTTGGTGCGGCCTCGAGGCCGAACCGTGCCGCCCTTCGTATTCACGCGCCGCGGCTCCATGTTCTACGATGAGGATGGGGACCTGGCTCACGAGTTCTATGAGGAGACAATCGTCACCAAGAATGGACAGAAGCGGGCCAAGCTGAGGCGGGTACATAAGAATCTGATTCCTCAGGGCCTCGTGAAGCTGGACCCCCCTCGCATCCACGTGGACTTCCCCGTGATCCTCTATGAGGTGTGAGCCTGGGGAGTAGCAGACGCAAGTACCCCTGCCCCAGCAAGACACCCCAGGCTCAAGGTGCAGCTTCCAGTGAGGAGCCCAGGTGGGGCCACAGCCCTGAATAAACTGTTGGCCCAGCACCTTCAGCTGTGAGCAGGGCTGTGCAGTGTTGACTGGGAAATCGGGTTGTATGTGGAGCAGGTGGGTGGTGGCTGGCAAAGGCTACTTGTGGAGTTAGCAGCCCACCCTCCCCAGCCACTCCTGCAGGAAGCATGGCAGGGCGTCCACTGATCAGGAAAGCCTGGTGCCTGGTTCCTTGCCTGGCCTGCTTTCTTCCAAGCTTGCCCAGGGCCCAGCCCTGTTAGAAGCTACAGCACTTTATAAGCAAGATCTGCCTTCCTCCAGCCCCCGGGCTGTGGGGGCTACACAAGTGGGAGCTTCCTTCCCCGCACTTCCCTTCCCTCTAGTCGGAGCATTTCAGCCGTTTGCTACCTCGATTCCTCCTGTGTTGGACAGAGACTGGGGGCAGCACCAGCCCGATTCTTCCTGCCTACCTGCCACTTGTTCCCACCCTCGATGAACGGAGAGTTTGCAGGCTGTTGATAGGAATGGAGACTGATCCCCCCGCCCCCAGCTGAGAGCGCACAGGCCAGGGTGAGGAGGGGCTGCACCTGTGCCTGTGGGGAGTTGCCCAACCCACCTATTCTCATCCCCTCTGCCTTTGCAGCAGCCCCCCGACCCCCAAGTGGGAGGGGCTGTTTACTACTCTGTGGTAAGGGACAAATCCCTAGGGCTGATCCCTGGTACAAGAGCTGTGAGTAACCCACCACCCCCTCGAAGCCCTGGACCACTTCACGATCAGCAAGACAAAGTACTGGATAGAAAGGAGGGGAAACGCGCAAAGAAATACTTAAAATGTGAAGGTTTGTAAATAGTCTAGTCCAGAACGATGTTGGGGCAGAGTCTGGTTTCTCTAGAAAGATGACTTTTTTTTTTTAATTCCTTACTGTGTGAGCTCTGTGCTTCCAGAGTGTGGGAAATGACTTGGGGAGGGTGGCGCCCAGCATTGGAAGACTGTTGTGTTATTTGTTCAAGTTCAATAAAGTTATTTGTAGATCCTGCAAAAAAATAAAAATAAAAATAAAAATAAATCTATAGCAGGCTATTTTTTTTAAAGGTATCATTATTTATTTGAAAGGCAAAGTTACAGAGAGAGCGCGAGCTTCCATTGGCTGGCTCACTCCCCAAAGCACTGCAATGACCAGGACTGGCTGGGCTGGGCTGAAGCCGGTAGCCAGGAGCTTCTTCCTGGTCTCCCATGTGGGTGCAGGGCTCCAAGGACCTGGACCACATCCTCCACTGCTTTCCCAGACACATTAGTAGGTAGCTGGATCATAAGTGGAACAGCCGGAACTTGAACCAGCACCCATATGGGATGCTGGGACTCGCAGGCCATGGCTTAACCTATTGCACTACAGCACCAGCCGCTAACAGTCTAATTTGTAAGTTGGTAACTGCACGTCCCACGAGAATGGTGTTACAAATATCCAAATGGCCCTTGGCAGAACAAAGTTCTCCACCCCTGTTCTTGGGAGAGGGCCCAGCATACTCCAAGACCAGGAAGTGGGGAAGATGCTTCCCATGGCAGGAGTGGTGTTAGGTGGAGGATGGGGGACCAAGGGGCTGAGGGGGGCATAGGGGCAGAAGTGTTGGGCCTTGAGCCCCTGGCGAGAATGTTGCTTTTTATCCCAAGGGCACTGGAGAAGCTTCCAAGGATCTGAAGCAGAGCGACATCAGGGTCCTGTTTATTCAGGGTCCCTCTGGCACATGGGAGCAGCCCCAGAGATACTGGAATGAGGTACTAGGACAGATGGCAGGGGACTTTGGTGTGAAGGAATGATAGGATGGTGGCCGCAGAGGTGGGCAGGCTGTTGGAGACACTTAAAGAATGGACATGTGAGGCCTTGGCCCTCGATGAGATGGGGGCCAGGGAACAGTCAAGGAGTACATGCCGGGTTCTGGCTTTACCCACAGCCAGAGGCACATTGGTGTCGCCAGATTTGCAGGCCCAGCCAGGGGTGGGCTTGGGACGTCTTAGGTCTGGGGTCACTGCGAGGCTTTGCCAAGCGAGCCTGGAGGTCAGAGGTGGGCACTAACGGCGGGAGTTGGGGGCATGGATTGGAGCTGGCCTAGCAGATCCGTGTCTGCCCTGAGGAGTTCAGCCTTCAGCACACACACCCCAGGGCTGTGTGAGTGCTGGTTTGAGCCCCGGCTGCTCCGCTTCTGATGTGGCTCCCTGCTGACGTGCCCAGGAAAGCAGCACAAGGTGCTTGGGCCCCTGCCACCCTCCTGGGAGAACCGGACAGAGCTCCAGGTCCCTGGCCTTGATTGCAGCCATTTGGGGAGTGAACCAGCAGATGGACAATCTCTCTGTCTCTCTGTCTCTTTCTGTATAATTTTGATAGATCTTTAATTAAAAAAAAAAAAAAAAGATTGGGACAGAGGGGTGTGCCAGGCTAAATCTGAGAAGCAGAGTCACTTGGGAATATTTGTCCTAAGGTTCTGTTATACAGACTTGACCTTGGGCCTTGGGGAGCTGGTTGCCTTATCCATGTGAGGTACCTGTTTCTGTGCCTGGTGCTGGACCTTAAAGTCCTCGGGGAGTCAGGAAGGAAAGAATGAGAGGGCGATGAAATAAAACTGGAGTCCTGGAGTCGAGACGGGACGGGAATGTGAATTGACCTCTCACTGGCTGCGTGTCTCCAGTTTGGATGCCGCAGGTGTCACAGGGGGTGCTGGTACCTGTGGTCACATCCACACATCGTCTGGCCTAGGAGTCAGAGAAGCTGGGGCTGGAGGAGCCGCAGGCCTGGCTGCTGCTCTGTTGTAACCAGATGGCCCAATAGACACGTGGCAGAGGGCATGGGCTGCAGCCACGCCGGGTTTCCCACACGGACTTCACCACACAGGAGTATGACTGCTCCGTCACGGCCGCCTTCCACGTCTTGGGCGAAGTATCTTCTGGCTAATTCAGAGCAGTACGGGGAAGGAAAGTCTAGGGAGAAAAAGAGGGGTGAGGCT
This sequence comes from Oryctolagus cuniculus, assembly GCF_051225735.1. NCBI lineage: Eukaryota > Metazoa > Chordata > Mammalia > Lagomorpha > Leporidae > Oryctolagus > Oryctolagus cuniculus. The sequence goes on along the minus strand of NC_142885.1, from coordinate 17,975,420 downwards.
GGGAGCTGGGTGGCGGGGAAGTAAGGTGGAGAGGCTGGCTGATGAGGACCTGTTTGCTCAGCAAACCACGAGGAAGTGCTGGAACCAGTCACACAGAGCCCCGGGCACAGCGTCTCACAGGGAGGAGGCACCACGCAAGGGCTTGAGGCCGAAGCTGTAAGAAGGCCAGAGTGGCTGGAGCAGAGGGAGGAAGGCAGAGAGGGGTCCTGGAGGAGGTTGGTGAGGTGGGCGTGCAGCCACGTCAGCAGAACAGCCGTTCCTGGACCTGTGTAGTGATCCCCTTGAAGGCACCCACCCAAAAGGCTTGTCATCCAGAGGAAAGATATTCTAGTATGCTAAACAGACGTTTGGAGGAAGGTTAGTAGCATAACTACGTTAGCCATTGCTGTAATCACCTTCAGACAAATAATAAAACCTTACCCCAAGTTTCCCGGTGCTGAGGCCTCTCCCCAGTGACTTGTTGAATATTCTAACATCAGAGCTGCCTGAGGTTATGGAAAGCAGTTGGGGCAAACAGTAGACTAACATGAAACTTGGAAGGCTGAGGAACGAGATACCTGGTGAGGGAAGGAGGGGTTAAATGCCCTGACATAGTCCTGGGATCCGGAACACCATGTTGATGCATTGGCTGTGTGTGTGTGTGTGTGTGCGCGTGCGTGCGCTCAGGACGGACTTGACAAGGCAATAATCTCTCACCTCCAGATGACCTTGAGACTGCACACTGTTGAATGTTGAAGGTGTGCTCCAGCGTGCATGCTGTGCCCCTCAGCAGAGTGGGAGAGCCATCACTTCCAGGAAGGCGCTCTTTGTCTAATCATTAGCTGGTCACTGGATTAACGGTGCAAAGAGTTCAGGGGCCACACGTGACACAGAATACACACTTTGCATAATTATCAGGAAAGTCACCGAGCAGAATAACATCATCTACAACAAACAGCAACAGCAGCCCCCACGGGATGGGCGGAATCTGATTTCCACACTTCTATTATTTGGCATGTCCAGTTTTCAACAAATATTACAAAGCATGCAAAGAAACAAAAATACATGCATATGTGGGATAAAAACCAATCAATAGAAAAGGAAACCCAGCAGTTGGATCTCTTAGATAAATACTTTAAGTCAGCTGTTTAAATATGTACAAAGAACTAAAGGGAACCATATGTAAAGAATGAATGGAAAGTATGAAGAGAGAGCTTTGGATACAGAAGATCCGTAAAGAGAGGTCTGGGCCAGGACAAAGCCAGGAGCCAGGAACTCCATCCCCATCTCCCATGTGGGTACCAGGGGCCCAAGGACGTGGGCCACCCTTGCTGCCTTCCCAGCTCATTAGCAGGGAGCTGGATTGGAAGCAGAGCAGCCGGGACTCCACCTGGCACTCCAATATGGGATGCCAGCTTTACAAGGAGCAGCTTAACCCACTGCACCATAGTGCTGGCCCCATGGAGTTTAATTTGCAAACTGGGTGCTGTAAAAGAGCAAACAACAGTAACTAATAATGAAATAGACCAATTCTAACAATATACTTTAGCAAAAGTTACCTGAAAACATGAATTGTGCAAATATGGAATTTTCCACTTAATATTTTCAGCCTGCAGCTAATCATTCATAACTGAGAGTGTAGAGGGGGAAACAGCGGGTAAGGGGGGGGGGGGGAACCACTGCATTGTCACCTCTGGTGACAGTAAATTTAGTAGTGGCGGAATTTTCCCTTGGGGAAATTTTGCCTCGGGGCCCTCACTTGAAGTCTGGAAGAAGCACTTGACCTGGCTGGTCCCCCAGGCTTCTGCCCCCAAAAGGGTCAGCCAGCCCCACTAATCCCTCCAGAGCTAGCTGTGTGCTCGGTGCACGGGGCGGGGGAGGCTCATGAGGCCTGGGCACACTGCAAAAGAAGCCGTAGTGTGCGTCTCTGCTAGGGAGAGAGGAGCAGAGACAGGGACACAAAGGCTGCCAAGGCCCTGGGCTGAAGCCTGGGCCACGAGGGCAGGAGGGGCTGGGGCCAAGGCTGGAGGGCGGCAGCCGGAGGGAGGAAGACCCCAGGTTTCCCCCTTGAAAGTCCCAGGTGGGGAGCTCTCGGGGGTTTTGGGGAGATGTCCTGCCTGCAGTGCTGAGTGATTCCTGTGGTGGCAAGTGGCCACCGAGAGGAGAGGAGCCTGCCGTCCCCAGCTCCTCATCCCCAAGACTAGGATCCGTGATGGACATGGGCCCCAGCCTGTGAGGCCTGTGGGGACGGAGCCCGGGGCGGGGGGGGGGTCCCTGAGGCCTCGCAGGAGGAGTGAAGAGTGGGCTCAGCAGTTCAGATATCAGAGTGCTTGGGTCCAGGGCTCCCTCCACTGCCGTTCCAGCTTCCTGCCGATGCACACCCTGGCATGCAGCAGTGGTGGCCCAAGTGGTTGGACCCCTGCCTCCCGTGCAGAAGACCTGGGCTGAGTTCTGTGGCTCCCCCTGGCATTCAGGGAGTGAATCAGTGGATGGGAGGTCTCCCTCGTTCTTTGCTTCTCAGATGAATAAAGTGAATGAATGAATGAATGAATGAAACAGTGAGCTTTAGCCCACGTTGACCAAGGGCCGGCTGTGAGCAAGGTGGGCAATGAGGGCTGTAGAAATCCCGACGTCTCCCCTGCACGGGGCTTTGCTGAACTTGCCTTTGCCGCACCTGGCACTCCTGCCTGGAACACCTCCATCTGTCACCTCCTGCCCCTCCCCTGCTTGCCCCCATCCCCCTCGGGTGCTCCCTGGCCCGGGACTCTGGCTCACAGAATGTAGCCTGGGACTATGCACACAAGACAAGGTTTCCTGGGCTGAACCAGAAGAGAGAGGCCAGTAAGGGCTGGGCTGACATGGAGGGCCCTTGAGGGCACAAGAGCAGTAGCAGGCCAGGGCGGGAGGGGCGGGTGGCGGTGGCCAGGGTCTCATCAGGCTTGGTGATCAGGGTTCTCCAAAGCAGCAGAAGAGAGAGAAGCAGGAGTCTGAAAGGGATTGGCTTAGGCATGGGTGGGGGCTGGAAGCTCCACCTGCAAGCCGTAGCCCCAGGAAAGCCCGCGTTGTGATTGGGTGCAGAGAGCCAGGGCAGCCAATGGTGGCTGTTCCTTCTGTTGCATTCAGGGCCCCTGGTGATTGGATGATGCCCACCCTGCCCCACTGCCTCTACCCACTCACAGGCTCGGCTCCTCCAGATCCGGGCAGCCTGGGGCCCACACACAGCAGTGCCCCTCGCACCTGTGGTGCCCTCACGGCCAGCCATCACCTGGCACATGCTGGGAGCCCGGCTGGGGGGCTTCTGCTTTCATTAACCCTTTGTGCCCCACCCCCAAGAGTGCTGTTCACAGGGAGAGAATGGACTTGGACAGGGGCAAAGCCTCTTCTCGGCCAGTGTTGGATTGTGAATACAGCTTTCCCGCCTCGGGCCTTCTGTGGCTTTATTTTATTTAATCTTATTTGAAAGGCAGAGAGATGGAGGAAAAGAGGTCTTCCATCTGCTGGTTCACTCCCCAAATGGCTACAATGACCCAGCCCGGTCCAGGCTGAAGCCAGGAGCCCAGAGCTCCATCTGGTTCTCCTACAGGGGTTACAGGGTCCAAAGCACTTGGGCCATCTTCCAGTGCCTCCCCAGGCGCATGAGCAGGGAGCTGGGTAGAAAGTGGAGCAGCCGGGACTTGAACCAGTGCTCTGATGTGGGGTGCCGGTGTCACAGGAGGAAGCTTAACCTGCTGCGCCAGGACGACCGGCCCCTTTGTGTGGCTTCCACCTTCACATCCTGCCTACTCCAGTATGCTGTTGTAACTGATGATTGCTCCTGACAGTGACAATTAACGTGGATGGTGCTTTAATAGAGAGGATAGCTAACTCCTGGAAGCATGCCAGGCAGTTCTTCAAGTGCCTCGTGTGTATTTAACTCAGTCTCCAAACAACTCCAGGAGGTAGCTCCAGCAGGCTCTATTTTGTAGGCAGGGCAGCTGAGGCCCAGAGAGGTTGAGTGACTTGCTGAGGCCACACATCCTAAGTGCTAGAGCCAGGCCTGCAGCCCAGAATCTCCTGTGACTCACACAGGGAAAAGCCCAAGGCCACACAGTAAGAGTTGGGGGGGGGGGGGACTTGAACCTGGGGACTCAGATGGAAGCGCCTCATCTTCGCTCAGCCTCCCCACTCTGCCCTCAGAATGCCAGGATATCTGTCCTGTGCCCAGGGTCTGGCCGGCTTCCCTTCTTATGCGGGCTGTGCCCTCCCAGGTGCCCCAGCCCCATCCACCTGTGTGTGCAGCTACCTCCTGCCGAATGCTTGCTGTACGCAGCCTGTGTGTGGCTCTTTTAAAAAAGAAGTATGTGGAATGAATAAGCACCTAAAAATAACCCAGGATCAAGTTTTTTTTTTTTTTTTTTTTTTTTAAGGGAGGCTCTGTTTTCTTTCTCTTTCCTCTTCTCCCTCTCTCCACCCCCAAGGCCTGTGGCCGTGGCCGCTGGCTGGCAGCTGGGCCCGGCTGGGCTTCTAGCAGGCTGTAATTACATGGCATTAGCCTGGTCGCCTCCCGCTGCAGGGCGGGGATCCTGTGCTTGGCCGCCTTGGAGCCAGCGCTTCACGCCCTACCTCCGGGTCCACGCTTCCGAGCCGGACTCCTGGACTTGCGCTCCTAGGAGCAGCCTTGGGAAAGCCTCCCTGAGGAGGAGGCTGGCAGCTTCTAGGCCGGGCCACCGAGGGTCCCCCTAAATTGTTGACCTCAGGGAGGTCAAGCAGGGGCAGAGAGCGCAGGCAGCTGGGGTGGGGGAGGTCAGGGGAGAGCTGCCCCCCCCCAGGCGAGGCTCCCTGCTGACTCAGGGTCTGGGTGCCCCTCACTCCTGCTGGCCACCCACAGGCTGCCTGCTAAGGCTCTGGAATCCAACAGATCCTGGACCCCGTGTTTGGCCCAGCAGTTAAGACCGTGCTGCTTGGGACACCCACATCCCGTATCAGAGTGGCTGGGTTCAAGTCCTGGTTCCGTTCCTGAAGATGACTCCCTGCTAAAGCACTCCTTGAGAGGCAACAGGTGACGGCTGCAATAGGGAGACCCCTGCCACCTACTCGGGAGACCCAGGTGATGTCCCCAGCTTCCTGTTTTGGCCCCGCCCAGCTGTCACCAGCATCCGGGAAGTGAACCAGTGGACGGGAGTTCTGCCTGTCTCTTTCTCCCTCTCTCTGCATCTCATCATATAAAGTGGCATCCTACAGCCAGGCCAGTGTTCTTCCTCTGGGGTCAGTCTTGCAGTGTGGGTGTAGGTTCTGGGTCTGGACTGGACGCCTGTGATGCCAGGTGCGCAGAAAGGGCTGAGGATGGGGGAGGGAAGTGGCAGTGGAAGAGGGAAGAGAAAGGTACTGGGGCAGAGGGCGCTGAGGTCTCTGCTTAGGCTGAGCCTCTGGGCATGGGGTGGAAAATTCCAGGTAGAAGCCTGGAAATCCCCAGCGTAGGAGCAGCAGGAAGGGAAGTGCCGCACTTCCTCATCCCCTGCACCCCTTGGCTTTGGCCAAGACCTGGGGGGGGGTGGAGGTGGCGGGGGATCCTGCGTCCCAGCCACTGGTGCTTCCCCGTCTTGGCTGCACGTCACAACCCTGCACTTCATGATGCCCAGGCTGGCCCCAGACCGGTTCCGTCAGCATCCTGGGGCTGGCCCAGCTTCCAGGTGATCGCGGCTGACACCGGCTGCGATCCACCCTAGCAGGGACAGGCTGCTTTTCCCGCCACCCTCTCTCTTGCTCTTTAACTTCTGCTTGCTCAGAGTCCCAGGGTCAGCATGGCCCTGCATAGTAGGTGCTAGGTAAGTCACATTAGGAGCTCTGATAATGATCTCCAGGCCATCTTCCAAGGGCTGGACGCATTTGCAGAGTGCTTGTCCAGGATTTCATTTGCACATGTCCCTTATCAACACTGAAGGGGTGGGCCTGTGTTGTGGTACAGCGAGTTAAGTAGGCGCCTGGGATCTGGGATGCCGACCTCAGTCCATAAATATCGGACTGCTGGTTCCAGCCCTGGCTGCTCTGCTCTCAGTCCAGCTTTCTGCTAATGTGCACCCTGGGAGGAGGCAGCAGCTGATGGCCCAGGGCCTTGGGCCCCTGCCACCCATCTAGGAGGCCTGGATGGAGTTCCCAGGCTCCTGGCTTCAGCCTGACCCATTTGTAGAATGAACTGGCAGATGGAAGATCTCCCGCTCTCTCTCTCTGCCCACCCCCACCTTTCTAGGAGCTGAAAATAAATAAGTAAACATTGCCAGCAATACTAATGGAAGCATCAGCGTGACAACTGCACTTAAGTTCCCCAAGGGATGAAAACCAAAGCCCAGGGCCAGCCCAGAGAGCCCTCATGGAGAGCGTGGAGAGCGCTACTGCTTCTGCCCAGGCCTGACCTCAGGGTGATGTCATCCTGCTGACAAAGCCAACCTCCCATATGGCCCTTCCTGGCCCCAGGGGGCCTCACAGGTGACTCCTAAACTGCCTGCCCTCAGGCCCTGGAGAAAGGGCCTCTCTTAGCAGCCCCGCCTCTTCCAGGTCCCCAGGGCAGACTCTGTGCGCCCTGCCCTTCCTCCCTGCAGCATGTCTGGCCTCTTTTCTCCCCTTGCCCATTCCATCACTCGCCTTTCTAGTCCCCCATGGGGGTCCCCGACTGCCTGTGGTTTCCAGCCCGGCTCTCCTCCTGATCCTCTCCTGGTACGGCACTGGGCACGAGACTGAGTCCCCACGAGGGTCTCGCCAGCACTCAGCTCTGCTCTGGGTGTCGCCGGGTGTCCGTCCTACGCAGTGGCCTGCCAGCCCTCTGTTGCCCGCATGGGAGAGCCCGAGCAGTCCATCTAGAACTACCTCCCACTCCCCTTCTGTCCGCTGTGGCTGCCCAGGACATACGTGGCACAAGGCAGCGGCCACGCACGGTCACAGCATCACTTGTGTCCAACTCTGCTCCCACCTTCCCATGCATACTGCGTGCACCCTGATCTCCCCTGGCTACCAGCCTCCTTCCCTTCACAGCTCGGTCCACACGCTGTCCCCTGGGGCCTCGCAGGAGTAGGGTAGCCTGTGTGAGTGCCCGTGGTGCCTCCCCACGCGGGGTCCTGGCGCAGTGTGTGTCCGGGCACGCCTGGCCCAGCGTCTCCTAAGTCCTTGCGAGTTGCCTGAGAGCTCTGGGGCTGCTTCTGGCTCCCCCCATCATCCCCTGCTCTGCAGGGAAGTGCACTTCCGAGGGGGCGTGGCTGCAGCCAGCGATGTCTGATGAAGGCAGCCAGCGGCAGGCAGGACCTGGATGTGGAGGCTCACAGATGTGAGGTTCACAAATGCACCTGTGGATGCTTCCGCTGGAGCCGGAGTGAGGAGGCCGCTCAGCACCGTGCACCTTGCTCCTAGGAGCCCCCCGCCCTGTCGCTGACCACAGGGTATGGCTGCACTGCCGGGCTTCCAGGCAGGCCTCCTGCACTGGCCTGGGTCCCACAGAAGGCCCAGTGACAGCAAAGCCCTTGGCCTTTCCCAGCTGTAAGTGGCACTCATCACTCACTGATGCTGCAGCACTCTGGGTGGGGGTGGGGTGGGGGGTGGCCCAGGGGCAGAGGTGTCCCCACTGATGGCCTCCCTCCTAAAGGCTGTCCACTGAAAGTGACCCAAGTCCTCACTGTGCTGCGTTGACCCCAGGGAAGGAGGACCGTGGGCGTGGAGGCATGGGGAACACAAGGCAGATGACCAGTAGGTGGTTCTCACCTGTGGGACCTTGGGCAAGACACACGGACTTCTCTCGAGTCTGCGCCCTTGGCCATGAGCGTCACTGGGAGGATCAGACAGGTGGCCTCTGGCCTGGTCGCTGGCAGGTGGCAGGTGCGGACCCTGTGGTTGGTACCACATAGCACAGTACAGGTGCAGGTGAGGTTTCATGCACAGTTCTGTCCGTACTGCAGTAACTAGGTCTCCACCATGCGGCCCTTGCAGGGATTTGGCGTGGTCCATGTGGCTGCCCGGGCGCGTGGGAGAACTCGCTCCTGCAGGCCCAGCGTGTGGCTGGGATGTCAGCTGCGGTTAGGATGCTTCCGATTCCAGCTTCCAGCCAGAGGCAGCAGGGAGTGGCTCGAGTACTTGGGTCCCTGCCACCCATGGGGGAGACCTGGATCGAGGTCCAGGCTCCTGGCTTTGCTCTGGGCTGAGAAGGCATTGAGATGGAAGCCGGGTCCTCTGTGACCGCTGGCTGTGCCCAAGGAGGGAATTTTAGCGCCACCTAGTGGTTCACTCATCCTTTAGCAAGTTCTTGACTGCCGAGTTTTTGGCCCATTCCCCTGTGGCTGCGGGGATTTCTCCACCGTGCCCTGGTGGTTTGTTCATTGTGACGGCTTCCTGCCTCCACTGAAATCATTTCCTATCCATCTGTCTTTTTTTAAGATTTATTTTATTTATTTGAAAGGCATAGTGACAGAGGGAGGAGGAGAGAGAGAGAAAGAGAGAGTGCGCTCTCTTCCATCTGCTGGTTCACTCCCCAAGTGGCCACACCAGCTGGGACTGGACCAGGCTGAAGCCAGGAGCCCAGAGCTCCATCCTGGCCTCCCACATGGGTGCAGGGGCCAAGCACTTGAGCCCATCTTGCACTGCTTTCCCAGGCGGTTAGCAGGGAGCCGGATGGGAAGTGGAGCACCAGGTCTTGAACCGGCGCTCCGATATGGAATGTCCGTGTTACAAGCAGCAGTTTAACCTGCTCCACCATGGTGCCACAGACTTGGGTCTGCCGTGTGTGTTCTGTACCTTGCACTGTGCTCCGTTCCCCTGTGGCTGTGGGGTTTTCTCTTTCGTGCCCTGGTGTCTGGTTCATCTCTATGGTTTCCTAACCCACCCCCCCCAATCATTTTCTTGCCACCCCATTTGCACTTCTGTCTCGGGCTTTGGGGTCGCTGGGACAAGGCATGTATAAACTGTGGGCCTGTTTCGTGTGTGGTGACAAAACCATTCAGGGGAAGAGGTTTGAACTCCCGAGGGCCCGCCCTTGCACACCGACCACGGCTAGGCGTGTGGGGCAGCAGAACGGCTCAGTGCAGTGGAGGTGAGCCGAGGGCCAGAGGTCGGCCGGGCAGGGCACGCCTTCCAACCACAGGGCCCCAGCACCGGCGCTGGGGACGAAAGGGAGAGAAGGCAGCTGAACTGACTCGCGAGTTTTAAATGGAGATGAACTCTGTCAATGAAAATGCACACCAGCAAGACCCCTCCCCACCCCCACCCCCACCCCGGGCCTGCTCGCCCCACGGAGAGAGGGCAGGCAGCATTAGCTGGGGTGCCAGTGGGGGGCAGCTCTGGAGTACACCCAGCTCCTCTGCTTAGCTGTGGGGCCCTTGCACAAGGCACATCACTTCTCTGGGCCTCTCTTTTCTCACCTGTAAAATGGGGCAGTAATAGCAGTGCTCACTGCATAGGGCATCCTGGGGACCATGAGGCACAGTGCTTGTCCTCGGTGCCTGGAACTTGGGAAGAGCTCAGGCAGCATTGCCAGTCGCTACCGCCACAAGGCCCCACCCCCCACCCCCCAGCAGTGCCCGCCTGTCCCCCCCCCATCCTGCTTGGCAGGTGTTCTGAGATAAGCTCTGGATTAGGAACTCAGGTATTTCCTGAGGGTTTTCCTTTCTAACTTTTCGAACCTTTAAAGTGTAGCCATAGCTCCTGGGGCTGGTGTTGTGGCACAGCAGGTTAAGCCACCACCTGCGATTCCACCAGCATCCTGTATCACAGCTCAGGTTCAAGTCCCCTGGCTGCTCCAGTCCGGCTCCCTGCTGATACGCCTGGGAAGCAGTAGAAGATGGCCCAAGTGCTTGGAGCGCTGCACACACGTGGGAGACCCGGATGGAGTTCTGGGCTTCTGGCTTCAGCTTGACCCAACCCCTGCTGTTGATGCCATTTGGGGGAATGAAGCAGCGGATGAAAGATTCTCTAACTCTATCTCCAAATAAAATATAATACCCACGTCCTAATAGGAGTGTCTGAGTTCAATTAAAAACAAAACAAAACATGGCTCCAGAAAGAGAGGCAGAGGGAGGTTTTTCCCGGGAGTCAAAGTGAAGGTTTGAACTTGTTGAAAAAAGCCGGCTCCTGGCCAAGGCAAGCTCCGAGTGAACATGCCGTTCTGGGCCTGGGATTGCCAGCCCTGGTGCGGTCCCCGGGGACTCCCCTGGGAATCCCTCCACTCTTGGTTCTTGGCTAGCGTCCTCCAGCTCAGCTGGGCATGCTCAGTGGCTCTTTTTCTGTTCCTTTTGTTCCCTGTAAAGCCTATTTCTGTGCTGACCTTCACATCAAAGTGACTGTTATCTGTGACTTCTTATCCTTTTTTGCTTCTTCCCCTATGATTTCAGCTTTAAAAAAAATTTTTTTATTTACTTGAAAGGTAGAGTTACAAAGAGAGGGAGAGACAGAGAGAGAAAGAGAGAGGTTTTCTATCCACTGGTTCACTCCCCAAGTAGCTGCAACAGCTGGAGCTGGGCCGATCTGAAGCCAGGAGCCAGGAGCTTCTTCTGGGTCTCCCACGTGGGTGCCGGGACCCAAGCACTTGGGCCATCTTCTACTGCTTTCCCAGGCCATAGCAGGGAGCTGGATCGGAAGTGGAGCAGCTGAGACTGGAACCGGCGCCCATATGGGATGCCGGCCCTACAGGTGGGGGCTTAGCCAACCACACCACAGTGCTGGCTCCACAATTTCAGCTTTTCAAAGAAACCCATCTAGGAGTTTCTAGGAACAAGACTGCAAGGAGATTGAGACAGGTGTGTTGAGCCCACTTCCATCTGCACTGGGCGCTTGGTGTGCATTCGGCTGCCAGGCTCTCACACCAGCCCTAGGAGGTGTGAGACATATTTGCCCCTTTTCAGAGAAGAAAGTAGAAAGGCAGAGAGATGAAGGAAACTGTCCATATCTAGAAAGTAACGGCGCCAGGATGCAGCTTGAGATCTAAGTCCAGGGCCTGCAGTCCCTTCTTTGAGTGTCCATCGTCATGACATAAGCACAGTCACACCCTTGCTGCACACGGTGTTGTTGGCTACACATCGGACAGTGGTCCTATGGAATGCCGGTGATGCAGTTCTCAAGAGCACAACCCTGGGTCACACTGGCTGTTTCCTTATAAAAACTAAAACACCAGGGCCCGCGGGTTAAGTTGCCAGCTGTGACGCTGGCATCCCATATAGGCACCAGTTCAAGTCCTGGCTGCTCCACTTCCGATCCAGCTCCCTGCTAATGCTCCTGGGAAAGCAGCAGAAGATGGCCCAAATCCTTGGGCCCCTGCACTCACATGGGAGACCCAGAAGGAATTCCTGGCTCCTGGCTTTGGCCTGGGCTAGACTTGGTTGTTGTGGCCATTTGGGGAGTGAATCAGCAGATGGAAGATCTTTCTCTCTCTCTCTCTCCCTCTCTCTGTAACTCTGCCTGTCAAACAAATAAGTAAATTTAAAAATATATATATTTATTTATTTGTTTGGAGAGAGACATGGTCCGTCCACTAGTTCATTTCCCAGATGGCTGCAGCTGTCAGGACTGGGCCAGGCTGAAGCCAAGCCTCCCACATGGGTGGCAGGTGCCCAAGTACTTGGGCCATCATGTACTGCCCTGCCAGGTACATGGGCTAGAAGTCAGATCAGAAGCGGAGCAGCCAGGACTCCAACCTGCACTCTGATACGGGATGCTGGTACCTCAGGTGGTGGCTTAACCTGCTATGCCACAATGCCTGCCCCTAAAATAGACTTTAGTATTGTCTGTGCTGTGGGGCCTACCAGATGAGAGGGTCATATGAGATAACAGGCAGAAAGGTATTTTGTAAAGTTTATAGCCCTCAACATAGGCTTATTGTTGGTAGTAACATAGTAATGTACACCCTTTTGTGAAGAGCGCTGTTTAGTTTAAATCTTTTGCAGGTGGGGGATGGATGCATTTTCATGCATTTAGGGTCCAGTGTTTTAAATAAGGCCCTGTGTCGCTCCCCCTCTTCGTGGAGGAACGACACAGGACCCTGCGCTGTTCTTTTGTCTGCTCGGCCCTCCCCGGGTTTGCTGCTGGTTCTTCCCGGGTTGGCTACCATCCCTTCCACCTCCGTGGAAGGGCGGTTCCCCCTGCCACTTTCCCCACTTCCGCGGGGGAGCGGCACACCGCCGGCCGGCTCTCTCGGGGGCTGCACAGGTGTTCCTTCAGATAGATGTTCCTGGTGCATGTTGTCTCGCTCCTCCTTTATAATCCTCTTCCACCAATCCCAACTCTGCTACCCACACGCCGAGTACGCTGCTCTCCTCCAATCAGGAGCAGGTCCTGCTGTTTATTGGTTAAACTGGAGGCAGCTGTGTAGAAGCTGTTTCCTCCTCTCCCAGCGCCATATTGTGGGAGAGCAGATGCATAGAATAAGTCTTAATTCGAGTAACAGTCTAGTCTGAGTTGCTCCCCACAGCCCTGCCCAAGCCTGTCTTGGAGAGCATAGTATATATAGGCTTTGTAGGGCTAGGCTGCAGAACCACGGCTCACCAGTAGGTGTCAGCCTCTACCAGGACACACAGGCACTCAGCTGGGCTGCTGTGCTAAGGAGCCGGAGAACCTGCTGCACCACAGCCGCACCCCCTCCCCCACTGAGCCCCTTTTTTTCTGCTCAGTTTATTCAAAAAGGTGGCTCCCACCCTGAGCCGGGGGGCCCAGCGCTTCCAGCACAGCTAGAAATCGCCCTTCCTTCATGGCCGCACCAGTGGCTGCATCACTGCCTGGCAGCGCCGTGCTGGACCAGACTGCCCCCGCCGGCCCCGCCTGGCCACTGCTCCTGGGAGTGTCCATAGGAGCAGCAGGAAGGGCAGGCTCCCAAAGGGGCACTGCAATGGGTGGGGCTCACAGGGTGATGGATTAGCCAAGGTGGAAGGGGCATGCTGGCTCCCTGGGGGTGCATGTGTGGATGCACACAGACCCCGGTGCACACCCAAGCAGGCTTCAGAAATGGGCTGGGAAAAAGCTGCTTGTGGGTGTCAAACAGTTTTTCTTTTCCCACCAAAAGAAACATTCATAATTGTATTTTGCCAGGAGCTTTGAAAGCCCCTTTCTTGCACGTGCTCACATGTAAACGTTGGCTCAGTGGCCAGCGGCTGCTGGCAGGCTCCCCCCAACTCCTGGAGCAGGACAGGGGGCCTGGCCCTGCCTGGTCTCTCTTGCTGCAGCTCCCAGGGGAGGATGCCCTACAGAGCAGGCAGCCCCAGGCCAGGCACCTGCCCGAGGTGCGACTCACTACTGACATTAGGCACTGTACACATTTACGGTGGCTGCCATAACAGTGACCCCACACTTGGCTGCTGGAACAACAGAGCTGTGTTTTTTCAGAGTGCTGCAGGCCGCAAGTCCCACATCAACATCGCCAGGCCCAAAGCAAAGGTGTGCCAGGGCTGCGCTCCCCTTGGAGGCCCCAGGAAGAATCTGTCCATTGCTTTTTCCAGCTCCCGATGGCTGCCGACATTCCTTGGCTTGTGGCCGTGTCACTGCCACTCCTGCTCCTGTGCTACATTGCCTTGTGTCTTCTTTCTTTCTTAATTAATTAATTATTGATTGATTTTGAGAGGCAGAGAGAAAGAGCTCCCATCTGCTGGTTTGCTCCCCCCAAATGCCCTTAACAGCTTAGGATGGACTGGGCCAAAGCCAGGAATCAGGAACTCCATCTGGGTCTCCCACGTAGGTGGCAGGGACCCAACCACTTGAGCCAGCCCCTGCTGCCTCCCAGGGTGTACATTAGCAGCAAGCAAGAGTCGGGAGCTGGAGCTGGCTATGGGACACCAGGCTCTTAACCATTAGGGTGGACACCCACCACCTGTGTCTTCTCTGTGTGTCCACTCTCCCTTTACGAGGGACATGAGCGTGGTTAGGGCCTATGCATATGTCTTCACATAATCTTAACTTCTCAGGATTCTTGGTTGCATCTGCAAAGCCTTCACCATGGTGGGAAACATTTCTAGGTTCCAGGGGTGAAGAGCTGACATTTTAGGGGTCATTCTTCAGCCTCTTATGGGTAGGATTTGGGGAGGTTTTATTTGACCCTCACCACCTCCCTGAGTCATGCATTTAAACACGGAACGCCTATCAGTGTAAGACAGTGGTGGTCCGATGGTGATCCAGCCACTCAAGCTGCAGGTAACCCAACACCTATTTCTGCACTGGGTGACTCCTGCTGCCCCACATAGCCCTGCTCCCCCGTCAGTGGCAGGCAGTGTTAGGAAGTGCCAGAGAGGCACGCTTCTCTCTCGGGCCCCGCTGCACTGGGGGTTACCCAGCACAGCGGAACGGAGCAGCCCTCCTGACTTCTGGAGGGGGGCCATGTTCAGACTTGGGGTTGGCCAGAGGGGTCAGGGCCCACAGTTTCCCTCCTTGAAGCGATGGTCCTCCCGACAGGCCCGACTGGCCCAGGCACCGGAAGTCACCCCTGCCAAGAACACCTCTTCCATCCCGTACTTCTGTCTCCTTGTCACCATTCCTCCCGTGTGTTCTCACGCCGCCCTAAGAGGCCGCTGGGAAAGAGTTCCAGCTTCATAGACCAGAGAGTGGAGTTGAAGGGCAGAGGCCTGTAGGACCAGGGTGGCGGACTGTGTCGTCTTCTCCCGCTCTGGCTTGGTGGCAGGGGGGCTGGGCCCCATCGCCGGTTCATAGGCAAGGACTTCAAGCGTTGGCTGCCCCAGCCGGCAGGCTCGCTCTTTGGGGTTCGGGCATCCCCAGCCTTGTCTCCTCCTGTGTAAAGTGGACTCCCCCCACCCTGCATCTACTGCACCCCACAGCTTCCTGTTCATCTGGTTAGGAGGGGTGGGCTGTGCTCAAGGCTTGCACAGAGCAGGGACTCCCAGGGAACCCTTAACTGGGGGGGGGGGGGCTTTATAACACCAGATGTGCGCCTGCCGGGAGTGGCCGCTGGCCTGGAATTTCCAGACTCCCAGTGCAGTGAGGAACGGGAGACTGGGGATGCCTGCCCAAGAGCTGGGAGCTCCGAGCTTTGGAAAGCCTGGGAGCCAATTCCCTTCACTGCGGGTAGGGCTGGGGGCAGGGGGCTCACTCGATGGGAGATGGAGGAGGGGGCTTCCTGAGGGTACCTGCTCCCCTCCCTTCTATTTGCCCATCTGTTTGGAGACCCCAGACTCATTTGGGAGGCCCCTGGGGGATTAGCCGCAGGAGGCCAACAACAGGCTCTGAATTCCCCCTTTGTCCGGGGAAGCCAAGTGGGGAGGGGCCGGGCAGACCCCCTGCCCCCGCTGGAATGTCTGCAGCCGCGCCCCCGGCCCGCCCTTCTTTCCATCCGCCTGCCCGGCCCGCGGGTCCCACCGGCGAAGCACGAGCGCGCACGCGCACACACACACACACTCGTGCACACACAGGTACACAGACATGTGCGCGCCTCACAGACACACATGCACACACTCCCAGGCGGCCCGGCAGCCTCCCGCGCGGGTTCGGCTCCGCCTGCAGCCCGAGCTCGGGGAAGCCACCTTTGTTATTCAAATCACAGCCACGCCGCGCGCGAGCGCCGGGGCCGCGGGCTCCAGTCCGAGAACGCGCCCCCGCGGCCCCAGCCGGCCTCGGGGTTTCCCGGCCCGCGCGGGGGGCCGGGCGCGCTCCGCCGCGGGGCCGCGCCTCCCCCGCCCCCGCCTTGCGCTGCGGCTCCGCGCCCGGCCCCCTCCCCCCGCCTCCCCACCCCCTCCCCTCCCCTCCCCGGGTCCAGCCTCGGTGCAGCCGCCGTCGCCGCAGCCGTCACCGGCCCGGGTCGGTGCACGGGGACCCCGCCGGTGCCCTCCCCACAGCATGGTCCCCTCGGGGCGGAACTAGCCGGGGGCAGCGCCCGGGGCAGCGGAGCCCGGGGGGGTGGGGCGGCCGCAGCAGCGGTCATGGATGCGAGCAAGATGGTGAGTGAGCGCCGAGCTCGGCCCGGCCTCCCCCCCCCCACCCCACCCCGCGCCTTCCCCGTCGGCGCCCTCCATTGAAAGTTTCTGGATTGTTGATCCTGCCTGTTGGCCCCAACTCCGGGCGAGCCGGAGGAGGGAGCCGGGCCAGGAGTCTGGAGGCGGCTGCGCGCCGGGGCTGCCCGGAGATCTCGCCGACCCCGGGGACAGGGCCGTGGGGTTCGCTGGGGGCGCGTGGGCAGGGCTGGGGACGAGGCGGGGGAAGCCTGCTGGTTGCCCTGGGATCTCTGGGAAGAACTGGAGGGCTGGCCGGTGGGCGGGGAGGCGCAGGTGAGTGCGGAGAGAGGGCACGGCGGCGGCGCTTTCACGGTCCCAGGAATGGACCCCGGGCATGGAGCCCTTGTAAACCCCAGCCTGCGTGGGCGGGGGGAGCTACCGCTTTGGCTTCCTAAGCGTGTGACTCTGGTTCCTTTAGAGAGGGGGGCGCCCCTGCGGCCCACCCACCCCAACCCGGAGCACGGTAGGAGCCGAGGAAACGCGATTCTTTGATGGAAGGTAGCAGCCCGGGCAGGTGGCAGGGTGTGACTGGGAGGGTTCTGAAGGGAGGGGGGTGGCCTCAGGGAGTAGTGGAAACTGCAGGTGCTCCGGGGCAGGGGTCTCACTTGGCCACCACTCCGAGTGGAGATTGACAGTTGCCACCCAGATTGTAATTTAGCCCAGGATGCTGCCTGCCCTACCTTGCAGCCCTTCGGGGCCCCTGTGGCAGGGCTGCAGAGGAAGGGAGTTGCCCCCCTCCCACCATGTGGCTCTGGGGTTTGAGTTCATTGTGCACCAAATGAGGCCAGCGTCCCCAGGGGGTACCTTTCTGAGACAGCCTGACCTGTGTAGAAGGCGGGTGCCGCCTGGCCTTAGCAGCCTGCCTTGGATGGGGGCCAAGTGGGCCCCTCTCTGCCTGTGGTGGGAGGACCAGTTGCAAGCTGCCCCTGGGTAGGGGGCACCATCGCCATAGGAGATCTTCCAGTCCAGCCAGGTTGGGCAGGGCTCCTATCCGTGCCAGGAAATTTTCGCTTTCTTTGGGCATCCGTTAGCCCTCCCCCTAGAGAAGAAAATCCTCTTTGTAGCTGTGGAGGTGCGCAGGTGGGAACCTGAGCGTGGGGGGGGGGGGCACGTGTGTGGCTCTTTCCTGGAGGTGTCTCAGCAGCGCCAGGGAGTGGCCCCTCTGGGCTGTGCTTGGGCAGGGGGCTTGGGGAGTGCTCACCTGCTCACCCTGGAGGCTTCTCCTGGCTGGCACCCAGGTTCCCTCCAAAGCCTGGCGTGGGAGGAGCAGCCTGCGGGGTTTAGGGAGCTCTGGTCTTGCAGAGAGAGCCAAGTCACTTCTGACACTCCCACCTCCCTCCCTCCAGCCCGCATTAATTCAACGGCATTTATCCAGTTCCTGTCAAGCACACCAGATGAAGGACATAGTGAGAGGTCCAGGGAGATATATAGGTGCCAGCCAGCAGTTGGTGTCAGCGCAGGCCCCCATCAGAGGGCAGGGAGGGAGTGGTCTAAGAGGGGTCTGCAGTGCAGTTGGGGTGGGGGGAGCATGAGGCTGGAGCGGGCTCTGCTGAGAGCCGCAGGAGGAAGAGGGCACGGCCCACTGGGTGAACGGGAGGGCAGTTGTCTGGGCCGGAGGTTTGGGATCAGGAAATGGCCAGACCGTTGGTTGGTTGGGACCCAACCAGGAAAGGTTTGAATGGCAGCCAAGGTGTTCAGCCCCTGGCCTGGAGGCCCTGGGTAACCTCTAGAGAATTCTAAGCCTCTGAGATCTGAGATCAGGCACGCCTGATCGCCTCTTTCCTCTTTGACTTGGGATCCAAACAAAAGGGATGTTAGATTCTCATTGGTCGTTGGGCAGCCGAGCGCCCAGCCCAGAAACAATTGTCCTCAGCTCCCTGGAGAGGACATAGACCCTGGACTGTGTAGTGAGAACCTGAGCCACCCCCAGGGGATTGGCGCCGGCTTCCGCTGCCTGCAGGAGGCTGAAGCTGCGAGTTGACCATTCAAAACCCCAGTCTCGGGATTGTGAGGGTCTCACTCGCTCCAGCGGCCCTGGGCTCCTGCGTTGAGTTCAGCCACATCCTCCGTGGAGTCCAGCGTCAGCCCCGGGGCGGGGGGTGCCTCTTGCTCTTAATGAAGAAAAGCAGTGTTCACCTGCTTCCCTGCGTAAAGGTGTCTTAACTTCTGTGTCAGGGCGAAGAACCAGCCCCCAGGAGCTTAGCAAAGGTTGCAAAGAGACCTTTGAAGACTCCTCCGTCCATGGTGGTTCCTCCGATCCCCCTCCCCCCACTGCCCCCACCCCTTTAATTTCTTGATTGGCTTGCAGAGCCAGTGGCTGCTCTTGAGACCTGCCCTCTCCCAGGTCGCCTTATCTTTCTGAATGGGAGCACAAGTGACCGGAGTCAGTGGATTCGCCAGCTGGTGCCACTGATGAATTTTTGATGACATCAGATATCTGCCCCAGGGACAGCCAGTTAACCCTGCACTCGGGGATACACTACAGATGCCTTTTAGGGGGCGGTGGTGGAGTCTGTGCCTTCCCTGAACCCAGACTGTCCTTGGGAGCAGAGTCAACACTGTCAGTCCCTACAGAAGAACACAACTGTAGGGTAGATGTTGATTTTTATTTACATGTGCAAAGTGTTCGGGAGTGTACAAAGCATTTTGTTTTTTTAGAAGATTCATTTTTTATTTATTCATTTGAAAGGCAGAGTTACAGAGGGAGAAGGAGGGACAGAGAAAGGGAGAGAGCTTCCCCCCACTGGTTTACTCCTCAAATAGCCAGGAGCCAGAGGAACTCTTTCTGGGTCTCCCATGTGAGTGGCAGGGACCCGTGCACTCTGGCCGTCTTCCACTGCTTTTCCCAGGTGCATTGGCAGGGAGTTGGATTGGAAGTGGAGCATCTGGGACTTGAACTGGTGCTCCTCTGGGATGTTGGCATCGCAGGTGGTGGCTCAACTTGCTTGGCCGCAACACTGCCCTTCAGAGCCTGTTCCCTCCTGCTCTACCCGTGATGCTGTGAGGAAGGAGGCTGGAAATGCTTAGCCACGTTTTATAGAAGGACACCTGGCATTCAGAAGAGTGAGGGCCAGTGTTCCTCGCGAGGGGTGGTGTCAGGGTTTGTACCCAGTTCTCCTGGTGGCCAAAATATACACTGTGGTGACAAGATGAATAAGAGGTCAGGGCTGGGATAGTGCCGCGGGTTAAGCCGCCACCTGCAACCCTGACATCCTGTATCCAAGCACCAGTCTGGGTCCAGCTGCCCCGCATCCGATTCAGCTGCCTGCTAATGCTCCTGGGAAAGCAGTGGAAGACAACCCAAGAGCTTGGACCCCTGCTTCCGTGTGGGAGACTATTGTGAACATCTGAAGAGTGAGCCAGGGGATGGAAGATCTCTTTCTGTCTCTCCTTCTCTGCCTGCCTCTCAAATAAGTAAAATCGTTAAAAAAAAAAAAATGAGAAAGAATTGGAGACTGGATTCTAGCCAATCTCAAAAGTGGGGCAGGGTAGGTGGCCTCTGGCCCGTGGGTTCCCTGAGAAGCAGCTTCAGGGAGGGGCACTGGTGACTGGGGAATATTGGACCTCATAAATCACCTACAGCTTTTTGTTTCGAAGATTTGAAAGAGATACAGAGAGAGATCTTCCATCCGCTGATTCACTCCCCCAAATGGCCTTAACCGCCAAGGGTGAGCCAAGTCATAGCCAGGAGTTTCTTCCAGGTCTCCAACATGGGTGCAGGGATCCAAGTACTTGGGCCACCTTCTGCTGCTTTCCCAGGTGCACTAGCAGGGATTGGATTGAAAGCAGAGCAGCCAGGACTTGAACCGGTGCCCATATGGGGATGCCGGCACTGCAGGCAGAGGCTTAGCAACCATCTATGCCACTGTGCCGGCCCCTACATCTGTGTTTAAGCTGAATCTCACACTGCCTCCTCCCCAAATGTGAGACACCTAGGCCACCCCGCAGGCAGTGGGAGGGGAGAGACGGTGTTGCAGGTGTGCTGAGTAGATGATGGTGGGGCAGAGAAAAGTCTGGTCACCCCATTGTGGCGGCAGCTGGTGATGTGGGAGAAGTTAGAGACCCAGCTGGGAGAGCCCTGTGCGGAATGCTGCAGGGGCCACCCGCAGCGCAAAGGGCAGCTTAGAAGGAGGGTGCTGTCTCAGCTACAGCTACAGCTACAGCCAGCAGGGGACAGGTGGCTGGCTCGGGCAAGACCAGAGCAGTGTTCGAAGCTCTGGGTCACTAAATCCAGGTGGTGGCTCCCAGCTGGCTTTTGAGAGAATCAAATGAATTTGAAAACATCTGTGTTCCATGTATGATAGTAAGCAGTGGTTCGTGTAGGTGCGCCTAAGTCAGCAAAGGGAGACTTGTGAAATGTATGCTTTCCAGCGGTCAATTTCTTATTCTGTTGGTGTCCCTATAACAAAGTGTGGGGTAGTTATAATTAATTATCTTTTCGGTTTACTTATTTATTTGAAAGCAGAGAGAGGGCGCACTGTCTTCCATCTGCTGGTTTACTCCCCAAATGTTTGCCACAGCGGGAGCTGTGCCAGGCTGAAGCCAGGAGCCAGGAACTCCATCCTGGTCTCCCACGTAGGTGGCAGCCATTGCTTTCCTGGGCAGGGAGCCCTGTTGGAAGCAGGGCAGCTGGGACTCCACTCGGGATCTGAAGCAGGAAGCTGGCATCCCAAGCAGCAGCTTAACCCCACCGCCACACAACGCCAGCCCCCTGTAATTAGTTTTTAAAATTTTTATTTACTTGAAAGAGAGCAGACCGTGGTCCCTGCGTACTTTGTAAAGAACAGAAATGCACTTCTCAAGGCTCTGCAGCCTGGGAGTCCAAGGTCAAAGTGCTGCGGGTCGGTGTCTGATGAGGGCCCAGTCTCTGCTTCCACAGGGGCCACTGTTGCATTTGCCATGGGGCAGGGGACTCTGAGTTCACATGGCAGGAGAAGCAGAGGGGCCAGAGCGGGCTTCCTGCAGCCCTGGGCCCTTTTGCCAAGGCACAGAGCTCTCGGGACTTCACCACAGGCCCCATTTGGCCGTATTATTGCACAGGGCATCTGACCTAGAGAACAGCTGGAGCAGAGCGGTTCAGCCTACGCGAGACAAGACAGCGTGGGGGCGCGATCATTGTTGGTGATGTGCTGAGGGGTGCTGTGGGGTACAAGAGGAAACAGGTGTACACCACAAGGCTTGGAAGGTGGGGTTTGTCTTCCAGAGGGGCCAGACTTGGGCTGGACGGGACTGTCCCACAACAGAGCAGGCCTATGGCAGGAAGGGGAGCCCCTCACCAACGGCAGGAGCCACTCACGGACCCTGCAGGAGGGATGACATCACAGAGTGGCCTCAGGGCCACCGCCTCCAAGTCCTTGCACCTGCTGGTCTTGGCTCTGCACTGGTACTCAGGGAACTGTGGGCACCACGGCTGAGGCTTAGCACGGCCTGCAGAGGGAGAGTGGAGAGAAGCGAGCGGGGGCACGCTGGCCCTTGGGCACAGCCCACCATGGTGTGCACAGTTCTGCAGAGCACCTCGAGTCAGGCGCCTTCGCCAGTCAGCCCCTTGCTTCGTGTCAGGGTCATGGGTGGCACTGGCCCCCGCCACGTGCCGGCGGCGAAGCCCATCTGCCGTTTTGCCCCCTTGAAAGATGCTAAGGAGACCCACCACAGGACTGTCGTGGTCGCTGACCACAAGGACGAAGCTGTTTGATCCAGAGCCGTGTTTGAGCATCTGCTCTATGCACAGGCCCCTGGGTGGGCACGGTAACGTGCTGGGGGGTGAGGTGAGTCCTTGTCTGCCCAAAGGCTTATGGGGGAGATGGGGAAGGAGACGAAGAGAGACATCTGTGAAATGCACTGAGCACAGCACATATCAGCAGGCGCCTGCCGTGGACAGAACAGTGTCATGGGATTACTTCTTATCTCGCAGTAGCCCTGAGAAGCAGGGTTTAGTGTCCCTGCTTCCCCTGTGAGGCCCTCGCCGCCGCGGCCCCTGTAGCTGAGTCGTGTCCGTGAGGTGCACATCTGGGGCCACGTTCTCTGCCTTTGTCCCCTCTCCTTGCCTGAGAGGTCCCCACGCAAAGCCAATCAGGCACATGGCCCAGCCGCTGCTACGCCTAAGCCGAAGGGTCGCAGCAGCCAGACACAGTTCCTGCGGGTCTGGGGCCCCAGAGGAGTTAAGCCACATGTTTAAAAGAAAATGGTCCCAGGTCCTTCTCAGCAACCCCAGGGCACTGATGCACCTTGAATTTGGCAGTAGTTTCTCTGAGCAATCACGAGGTGGGCTACTGCTGCAACCTGAGACTGGGGAGTTTATAAAGGAAATGGGTTTATTCTGGAGATGGGAAGACCGAGAGCGTGGTGCCGGCACCTGCTCAGCCTCTGGTGAGGGCCCTGTGCCATGTCACAGCACGGTGGAAAGAGGAGGGGCAAACAGACATGGGCAGAAGAGACAGCACGGGAGGGGCGGCCGCATTTACAGCAGCCTGCTCTCCAGGCAACTAACCCAGCCCACGAGAGCGAGGACTTGCTCCAAGAGAATTGTAACCCAGTCCTTTGAGAGCAGCATTCATCCACCAGACAGAGCCCTTATGACCTGAACACCTTGTTAACAGGATTACTATTTTCTCGGAGCAGCTATTGTGGTGTAGTGAGCTAAGCTGCTGCCTACAACGCAGGCATTCCATATGAAAGTGCCGGCTCAAGTCCCGGCTGCTCTGCTTCTGATCCAGCTCCCTACTAATGTGCCTGAGAAAGCAGAGGAAGATGGCCCAAGTGCTTGGGGTCTACCATCCATGTGGGAGACCCAGATGGAGTTCCAAGATCCTGGCTTTGGCCTGGCCCAGCCCTGGCAGTTGCAGCGATTTGGGGAGTAAAGCAGCAGATGGTAGATTTCACTCTCCCCTCCCACCCCCATCACCCTGCCTTTTAAATAAATAAATAAATACAGCTTAAAACAAACAAATAAAAAGAGCAGTGCCCAGCATATGGAGGACACTGCATAAGGCTCTGAATGAAACATCACCTTCCCAACCCGCCTCCCATACTGCGTGGCCGAATCAATTATTTCCTACCTCTAATGAGTTTTATAGGACTTTCCTGAAGTCATTAATGTCGCGCTAATCACTCTCTACATGGTCATTTATCTCCACTGCCTCCTTGCAGGCAGGAGCCCTTTCTCTTCTGTAGCCTCCATGGCTGGCAGAGGAGCCCTGTGGGCCCTGAGTGCTGACTTGGGGACAATCTTTGCACATCTAGACAGTGGCCAGGACCCCAGGTGCAACCACTGGGAGCGTCCCTGTCCAGGGCTGGGGCTGATGGCGGGGGTCTCTGTGCCAGGGGCAACAGGGAGCCAGTGCTTCCCTAAGGTGTCTTTCCAGCCCCGAGAAGGCTGCAGCAAGAGGAAGCTATTTCAGGTACCAGAGAACAAGGCTGAGCTGAGTGCTCCAGAGACAGGCCATGATAGGGGCCAGCGCTGTGGCACAGTAGGTTAATCCTCCGCCTGCGACGCTGCCATCCCATATGGGTGCTGGTTCTAGTCCCAGCTGTTCCTTTTGCAATCCAGCTCTCTGCTATGGCCTAGGAAAGCAGTAGAAATAGCCCAAGTCCCTGGGTCCCTGCACCCGCGTGTGAGATTGGGAAGAAGCTCCTGGCTTCTGGCTTCAGATTGGCGCAGCTCCGGCCATTGCGGCCATCTGGGGAGTGAGCCAGTGGATGGAAGACCTCTCTCTCTGTCTCTCCCTCTCACTGTCTGTAACTCTACCTCTCAAATAAAATCTTAAAAAAAAAAAAAAAGGCCATGATAGCAAGTGAATGAAATGCTCATGGCAGAAAAACAAATAAACCTTTGTCCTAACCCAAGTGTTACAGCTCCCACACTTATCCTGGTACCAGTGGGGGCCACCTCCAAGCATCGGTCAAAATGGCATGTTTTCAAGTTGCTTGTGGTGCCACCAGAGATGTGCTGAGTTTTTTTTTTTTTTAATATATTTTATTTATTTATTTGAGGGGTAGAGTTACAGATAGTGAGAGGGAGAGTCAGAGAGAAAGGTCTTCCTTCCGCTGGTTCACTCCCCAAATGATCGCAGTGGCCAGAGCTGGGCCGATCCGAAGCCAAGAACCAGGAGCTTCCTCCAGGTCTTCCACACGAGTGCAGGGGCCCAAGGACTTGGGCCATCTTCCACTGCTTTCCCAGGCCATAGCAGAGAGCTGGATTGGAAGAGGAGCAGCCGGGACTTGAACCGGCACCCATATGGGATGCCGGCGCCACAGGCAGAGGATTAACCTACTGCACCACAGCACCAGCCCCAATGCTGAGTGTTTTTAACATGGACCTCACACCTGTGCCGCCTCCTCCTTGCCCATTCTTCTGGCCCCTCTCCCTAACAAAGCTACTCTGTTCTGGCCCGTGTGTGGCATCGCCCTCCCAGCTGGAGGGCCTCCTCCCTTCCATTCTGCAGTCACTCAGCACCTACCATGTGCCGCGTGCACCCAGCAGAGGAATCGCTGCTTCCCATCTTGGCTTTACCTGCTGTGCCACAGTATGGTCCCAGTGTGGCTGTATTTCTAGGGGAATCGATGTGATACCGAGTGTGATGGATACATTTTCTACTTGGGACAAAAACCTTTACACACATCTAAGAGTATTTATCTGGTCACTTTTTTGTTGTTATTTTTAAGATTTATTTTGTTTATTTGAGCAGAGAAAAAGAGCTCTTCCGTCTGCTGATTCACTCCCCAAATGGCCGCAGTGACCAAGGAGAGGCCAGGGCAAAGCTGGGAGCCAGCAACTCCATCCCAGTCTCCCACGTGGGTGGCAGGAGCTCTGATGGGCCATCTTCTGCTGCTTTCCCAGGCGCATTAGCAGGGAGCGGGATCAGAAGCAGAGTAGCCGGGACTCAGACTGGTGCTCCAATATGGGACGGCAGCATTGCAGGTGGCCGCTTCACCAGAGCACAGGTCGCTTGCAATACATCTTGATTCTTGCACACACATCGAAGAATACTTAAGTGTTCACTTCTTTATGCTTTAAGGATGTAGGCGTTCAGGTTTTAGCTTTGAGGCATGCTTTTTTGTTGCTGTGCATTGGACTGGTGGCGAGGACAGGGGAAGACCGTTCTGTGTCACCCTAACAACCAGGCCATGCAGGCCGTGGCCCTGCCTCGGTCCGCTCCTGCTGTAAAACAGCACATCGGAGCCTGGGGAGCTTTTGGACAACAGAAGTTTACATCTCACAGTTTTTGGACGCCGGGAAGTGCCAGGTCATGGGGCCAGCAGACTGGGGGTGTGGTGAGCACCGGTTCTATAGAGGGCATCGTCTCCCCACATCCTTACCTGGCAGAAGCAGTGGAAGGGTGGCCCTGGGAAGGAAGTATCTGCCGTAAGGGGCGTGGATCCCATCGTGAGAGTGAAACCCTCGTGACTTGGTCACCTCCCTGGAGTCCCGGCCTCTCATTGCTGCCATAGCTGGGGGCTAACTGAGACATCCAGACCACGGCAGCACCTGCTTGCGTTCCTACCCTGCGGCCTCACGGGCAGCTCTCAAGTCCTCCCGTGCTGGGCCTTGTTCACTCTTGTTGTGCCGTCCTCTGTCCCTGAATGCCCTTCGTGGGCCCTCTTTGGGTCTCTGCCTCTGCAGCCTTGGCCACACGGCCCCCTCCCCGCCCCGGCTCCACAGCCTGTGCACCTGCAGCAGCCCTCCCGTCTCACCTTGGGCGCGCAGCGCAGCGTCTCTGTGCCCCTGCACTCAGCATCCTGAACCCAGGCTGCCGTCTTACCATCTCAGGGCGATGAGCAAGTGTGAACGCGGCCGGCGCACAGGCGCCCAGCCGCTCAGCCTATGTTTAGTGGGTGAATGGAGGGCAGGAATCGTGACTCACCGCAGAACACTGGGCTGAATGGAGATGACGGTGGGGGAGGGGTTCTCGTCTGGGGCAGGAGGGGCTGAGGCTGGGGGCCTGTGTTGGGGCAGGGGTTCCTGAGGACAGGAACAGAGTGCTAAGACTGGAAAGTGCAGCAGCATCTGGATTCTGGATCCTTGACCGCCTGGCCAGGGAGCGGAGTGGTTTTCCCATGGGCAGCAGTGAGCCCTGGATATTTCCAGAAGGGCTGGAGCTGTGCTTTCTAAAGGGAGGCCTGGCGAGGTCGCGTGTGACTCCCCCTCCCCACCCCTGCACCTGGTGAGTCTAGCTGCTCTCCCTGCCTCCTCCCCCCACCGAAGGGCTCGTGCTCCGCCCTGGAGAACCAGAAGTGAGAGTTCCTGGCAGCTTTGCTTTGCTGAGGAAGTCGCATCACAGCCCCATGAGCGATGATGAAACCACCTCCGGGGTTAGCAACAGCCCCTCTCTTAGCAAGCCCTCCCCAGGCCTCCTGGGGGTGACCGGGGCCTGCCCTCCTCCCTTGCTCCTTGACCGTGAGACGGAAGCCTGGCAGTGAGCTGTGCGTTGTCATCCGTGGACTTGAGTCTGAATTATCGCAGATAGAGCTGGGGTGGGTGGGCCGGGGCCCCAGGGGTGTGGTCTGGTGTCAGGTCTGGCCTTGCTGGCTGGTAGCTGGGCCGTGTAACTGGCTCCTCATCCCGACCAGCCTGGCTCGTCACGGCACCATTCCGAGCCTCTGTCTCCCCATCTGTTCAATGGGATCAGCTCCAGTGTTGCCATAAGGAAGTGTGTTACAGGCCAGGAGGGGGCAACTGAGGTAGAGGCAGTGTGGACTGTGTTCCAGGTAGGGGGCTTGGGACCCTGACGAGGTGGAGGGAGAGTTGAGAAAGGAACAGGAGGGAGTCTGGAAGTTTTCCCCTTGTGTTTCCTCTGCTTCCCCCCAGCTTCATACCTACCCCCTCCTCGGCCCGGGAACCCACCCTTCCTCACATGTACACACATGCACGCACGCACATATGTACACATGCATGTACACACATGCACACACGCATGTACACCATGCATGCACACATATATACACATGCACACACATGTACACCATGCATGCATGCACGCACATTCACCGCTGCTGCCAGGGCCCCCGTGCTTCTCTTCCCCAAGCAAGCACCAGTCAGAAGGACCCTAATATATTTGAGTTGTGAACCCCTGGAGTCCAAGCAACTCCAGAAGCTAGAGAGGCAATGAGGAAGAGGAGAAGAGTTGGTCCAGGGGCAAGACCTAGAGGGGCCCTTGGCCAGCACAGAGGAAGCAGAGGCTGCTTGACTCCTGTCTCCAGGTTGCACCTGCGTGGACTGCTCGTGGGGCTCCCCCTGGCCTCTTGCTGTCGGCTCAGGCCCTTGCTTCCTTTTCCACTGTGAGCAGACACAGCCTCAGGACAACTTGCCCGGCTCTCGCCAGCGTGCCCACCTGGCTCTGGGATCTGGCGAGCGCTGCTCCTGTGCACTAGACCTTGGCCCCAGCCACTCCTTCTCCCCACACTGTATACAAGCCCGTGACCATTTCTCCCGTTTGAGACAAGGAAACGAGGGACAGGCATTGTGGCACAGTAGGTGAAGGAGGAGATGTCCACATCCCATAGCAGCCTGCCTGGGATGGATTCCCATGTCCAGTCGCGTTCCCTGCTAATGCACCTGGGAAAGCAGCACAAGGGAGCCCAGCCACCCACATGGGAGACCTGGATGGAGTCCTGGCTCCTGCCTGCAGCCTGGCCCAGCCCCGTCATTGCAGCCAATGAGGAGTGAACCAGCTGATGGGAGATCTCTCCCTCCCTCCCTCTCTCTCCCTCCCTCCCTCTCTCTCTCTCCCTCCCTCCCTCTCTCTCTCTCCCTCCCTCTCTCTCTCTCCCCTCCTCCCTCTCTCTCTCTCCCTCCCTCTCTCTCTCTCCCTTCCTCCCTCTCTCTCCCTCCCTCTCTCCCTCCCTCTCTCTCTCCCTCTCTCTCTGTCACTGTGCCTTTCAAATAAATACACTTTAAAAAAGGAAAAAGGAAACAACAAAACTTTCCAGCTGCTGCCCTGTTCCTCTGCCGCCCTGAACAGCAGGGATGCTGGGAAGTTCTTGCTGCCCTCAGCTCTACCCCAAGTCCAGGGAAGAACAGAAGGAACTTAACCGTAGACGGAGCCAAGCATGGAAGTGGGCGGCAGAGCACAGCCCGGTGTCCTGTGGAAGAAACCAGGTGCCCATTTGCCCCGGGCCAGCCCTGTCGTTAGCTGCATGGTGAGAGAGCTATTTTTCTGAGCTTTACGTAACAGATGTGGTTCGGTATAAACCACACTTCTGTAAATTGAATCCCATTTTAAACGTACCAGCGGAGATGGCTATTTAAAGGAATCAGCCAGTGTCTTTTGTTAAAATGCATAATAATAATCTCCAAAGTTGTCCTTAGTGTCAATCCGTGATTTTCCACAGGGAGAAAAAAAGGTTACATTTACTTACGTCCCACTGTGCTGATCCGAGTTGAGGGGTGCTCGGTTTTCCAGGCTGGCACTGCCTCTGGGCTCTGGCTGTCTTGGCCTCGCTCTTACCCCCAGCTCCTTCCTGCTTTGCCTCCAGCAGAGCTGTTTCCTTAGCCAGGGGTTGGGGACATCCGGCCCATGCGTAAGGCCCTTGAGATCATTTGGTCTGGTCCTGCTAAGGCAACCCCAGGTGGGACTGAAAGTCAGTAACTCTGTAGCAGGCTCACTTTATTTTGAGGTTTATTTACTTGAAAGGCAGAGTTAACAGAAAGAGGGAGGGAGGGAGAGAGAGAGAATCTTCCATCTGCTGGTTCATTCCCCAGATGGCCATAACAGCCAGGGCTGGGCCAGGCTAAATCCAGAAGCTTCATCCGGGTCTCCCACATGGGTGCAGGGGCCCTACCTCTTAGGCCATCCTCCGCTGCTCTTCCAGGTGCCATTAGCAGGGAGCTGGATCAGAAGTGGAGCAGCCAGGACTCGAACCGCCATGCTTAGTTTTTCATGAACTTTGGATGTGCTTGTCAGCTGCCTTTCAGGAACCCCGTATGTAAATGTGTGCAGAGTGCTGTCTGAAGCCAGAGGCTCCAGGAGCGGGGTGGGGGTGGGGTGCTGAAGCTGTGTTGTGAAGTTTAGATTTCAGAAGCTCAGGGACCACTGGTTCTCTGAGCTGGGACAACGCATGAAGACACTGCTACTGCTTTCTTTGGGGACTGGAGGCAGGAGTCTGGCTCTCATCCTGGCATGAGATGGGAGTATTTGCCAAGGAAACAGAACAAGAGATAGGGAAGTGAAGCATGTTGGGAAGAGAAGCAGCGGGCTTGCCATTTTGCAATGTGACAGGTGCCTCCTGCCGGCCACCCTGATGACTCGGCTGTGTGAGACCCAGCTGGGTCGGGTGGTTCCTGTCCATCAAGCAGCAGCTGCCCCTGTGTCTTGAGCTTGAGGGAGCAGAGTCGCTGCAGGCACGGAAACAGAAGGCGGGGAGACTGATCCCACAGTGACAGCTGGGGAGGGCGTGGCCACGGTAGGGGGCAGGAGAGGAAATTGGGCAATGCTGGTGGTTTAAGAGAGAACACAACCCAGGATTTTCAACATTTGCAGACCAGCTGTCCAGCCAGGCTTTTTCTGGAAGCCTTGCTAGGGGCACTGACACAGGGGCACCCCAGCCTGCCTCAGTGAAGGGTCTGATGGGCTTACCCAGGGTCCACCCTTCTGGACGTGGGGCCAAGCCCTCCGGTGTGATCCCAGTGAACTTGCCCTTGCAGTTCAGGCCACTAGGGGAGCGGAAGCCAGACTTCCCTGGGGTGGGGGTGGGGATGGCCGTGCCCTTCCTTTTCCCTAAGACCTAGTGTCTGAGTGTCCTGCCCTGTGCCCTACATTCTGGGGCCTTCCGGAGGCCGGAGGGGGCACCCTGTGGTTGCCATGGTTCTCTCCTGGGGAGAGGGGCAGCTGGCTTCCGGGAAAAGATCTGCATGAGAAAACCAGGCTGCACAAGTCAGCGGGTGACATGGGTGTTAAGGGTGAAGACAGAAGTGCCAGTGAGAGGGTGACTGTTGCCTCCAGTTGTGGTGGGGTGACCTGGTGGGAGGGGACTCGGCAGCAGAGGTGGCACTGCAGATGCACGAGGCCACAGGGGTGGCAGGAAGACCCCTGTTGCTCCAGGGAAGATGGGAGTAGCGGGCAGCAAGGATGGGGGGGAGGGTCCCCTTTCTGTAGTCGTCTACCTCACACGGTGGCTGAGATGGCTGAAGTACAAGGAAGGTTAAGGAGCTTAAAGGATGGCCGGGTGATGGGGGCCTGGTGATGGGCGGCGACCCAGAGGCTCCACGCCACGGCAGCAGGAATCACAGGGTGGGGAGGGGAGAGTCCCCTCCCCAGGCACACTCATTTCGACCCTCACCAAAGGATGAAGAGGAAGGAAGAGCACAAGAGAGACGGGTATTACGCAGTTGGGGGAGCAGGCACTTGGTACAGCTGTTAAGCTGCCTCTTGGGACGCCCCCTCCCGTATCCTAGCGCCTGGTTTGCGTCCTGGCTCCGCTTCCGATTCCAGCTCCCTGCGGACACGTACCCTGGGAGGAAGGGGCGATGGCTCAAGTAGTCAGATCCCTACCACCACATGGAAGACCCGGAGTGAATTCCTGGCTCCTGGCTTCCGCCTGGCTCGGCACTTGAAAGGAAAAGAGGCGCAGATTAGAGAGGAGACAGAATGTGAACTCACAGCCAGACCAAGTTTATTCAAAGAAAATAAACTCGCTGAGGTCGACCCACTGCCAGTACGCACCCAGACCACACACGTGGCAGAGGGCCTGGGTCCCAGCAGGCTGGGACTTTTTCTGTCTTTGGTGGGCTAGGAGTCGGGGTGGGAGGCAGTAGGTGGAGTTGAGCTTCTGCATTCAAGTTCTTCAAGTTTGACCCACTGGCTTTCAAACCCGGGATCAGGTGGAGAATAGGGCGTGAGGCTGACCCGGTCTCTTGAAAGAAGGCGGGGCTAACAAGAACCTGAAATGGAATCCATCAATCCTGACTCCGAGTGCAGATAAGGAGATGGGACGCCGGTTTCTTTCTGGCTACTTCCTGCTAATTCCTGGCATGGACGGGTTGATCTCTTCTTGGGATAGGACTGCTTGAAGAAGAGCAGTTGTTGTTGCCTGATGGCTTGCGATGTAGCAGTCATAGGCTCCTGGGAGGACTTTTGAAACATGTTAATTATTCGTGGTAGGAATAGGAGCCCTGGGTTCTGAGGATACAAGGAGATATTAGAGACACTGCCCATGGTGGAAAAGATGGATGAAATGAGGATGAGGAAATAGGAAAACAAGAGTTCAAGTCCCTGTCCAGTGAGTGGGAAGACAGGTGCATGCCTGGGTGCTGCAGAGAAAGAACGCTCCCGTTTGGCTTAGTGTGTGCGTGCTGGCAAGGAGCTGTGGGGTGGAGCTAGTCTGGTCTGCTTCCGGTCCCAGGGTCCCTCACTTCCTCCCTCTGCTAATGGGAACCCTGGCTGCTGCCAGGGGTTAGGCTGAGGACTGCTCTTTTTCAAGCTGAGTAGGGGTAAAGTAGGGACCCGTGGTCAAGACAGGGTTCCAGCAGGGGGTGGCCTCTCGGGGGGTGGGGTGGGGCTGCAGTGCCAGCTCGCAGAAACTGTCTCCGTTTGAGGTTTCATGTGCATGGCCATCTAGAATTCCGCTGCTTCAAGTCTGGAGGAAACAAATCTAATAAGCAGATTGAATACACAGGGTCCAAAACTAAGGACAGAGTGAGTCATCATGAGAAGGTCTAAGAAAGGTGCTGTCCAGACCAGGAGGGAGTGTTCCCATTGAGAGGCAAAGGGGCTGGATAACCATCAGGTGGGCATTAAGGCCTGGCCAGGTGTATGTGAGATCCAAACCTGTCTCTTCACATGGAAGAGACATCGTAAGGGCGGGGTGAACCTCCTTAGGGAAGACACCCTGTTGACTTCCATTACCTAGCTGGCTGGGGAAGAGAGCTGACCCGAACAGGTGAGTGTCCAATAGGTGGCACCTCTAAAAGGGAATTCACAGCTCTGCCTGCAATGTTCTTTTTTTTTTTTTTTTTAATATTTATTTATTTGAAAGAGTTACACACAGAGAGAAGGAGAAGCAGAGAAAGAGAGAGAGAGGTCTTCCATCCGCTGGTTCACTCCCCAGATGACTGCAATGGCCAGAACTGAGCCAATCTGAAGCCAGGAGCCAGGAGCTTCTTCCGGGTCTCCCACACAGGTGCAGGGGCCCAAGGACTTGGGCCATCTTCTGCTGTTTTCCCAGGCCATAGCAGAGAGCTGGATTGGAAGTGGAGCAGCCAGGACTCAAACCTGCAGCCATGTGGGATGCCAGCACTACAGGTGGCAGCTTTACCTGCTGTGCCATAGCACTGGCCCCTGCAGTGTTCTTGACCGTTGACCATCCCCCTGGTGGTGGTGGTTACATTGAAGCTGGGCAGAGTGAAGGGCTTTCAGCTTAGGGCTAACAGGGTCTGAGATTCTGGCCCAGGAGTCCTTCGACCCCTAGAGCAGCTCCGATTCCAGTGCCCTGGCTCCTGGCAGGGCTGACAAGGCCCTTCGGAGCCAGTTGCCGTCACGACAGCTGCTTGCCCAATGCCATTTGGGGGTGGACAGGCCTGTCAGGTCCCCTTGATGGCAGATGGCCGTGTAAAGCAGCCGTTGACTGCCCTGCCACCTGTCCTGACGCTGCGCCTGCTGCTCGCTCCTCCTCCTCCTCCTGGTCTGTTACAGTAGACCACGGAGGCAGCCTCTAGGAACATCAGCCAGTGGGGCGCTCAGTCCTGTCCCTGACCCTTGGTGGCCTGAGCTGGAAATCTCGTTACAGGCATGTTATGACAATATTCTTCCTGTGAGATAAGGTGAAGCCGTGAGGAAAGCTGTGTCCTTCTAGGTAAGATCAAGCATTAAGACCGCGTCACCCACACGGTCTTATATAAGGTCTGAGGATGAGACTGTAACATCCTGATGGTGAGTCCTTCGGGATAGAATCACTTTTCCCATCTTGCAGAGAGTAGAGAAATGAGGGAACAAGTCAGGCTTCCCGGATTGCTCTATGTCAATAACTTATTATCAGGTGAAAAATTAGCAAACAGTTTTAACTGTCAGATAACTTATGAAAACATTCACCGAACAGTCTAATGCCTTCCATAATTTTTTTAAGACTTATTTATTTACTTATTTGAAAGGCAGAGTTACAGAGAGACAGAGAGAGAGAGGTCTTCCATCTGCTGGTTCACTCCCCAGAAGACCACAAAGGCCGTAGCTGTGCCAATGCAAAGCCAGGAGCCAGGAGCTTCTTCTGGGTCTCCCACACGGGTACAGGGGTCCAAGGAGTTGGACCATCTTCCAATGATTTCCCAGGCCAGTGCAGAGAACTGGATAGGAAGTGGAGCAGCCAGGACTAAAACCAGCACCCATATGGGATGCCGGCCGGCACTGCAGGTGGCAGCTTACCTGCTATGCCACAGCACCGACCTCCGCCTTCCATAAATTTTAAGAGTACACATAGTTGGAAATATTTCTTGAATTTCTAACACAAATATAAGCCAATTAAAGCAGAGCTCTAATTAAATTTTCCATGTAGACATACAATATGCACACATGTATAACGGGTACATTACAGGAGAGAACGAAACAGCTTCAGTTATCAGCAAAGAGATTTTGGCTGCCACCAGACAAGGCAGGGGAAAGATAGAAGAAGGCGGGGCGTGGAGCATGCTTTGGAGCAGAGTTACTCAGGACTTTCCACTGTTCTGGAGTTTTTCTTTGCTACCTCTGCCAAATATGTCACTGGAGATGGCTGGAGCAGAGATTTTGTCTTCGTGCGAGAGAGCATTTGGATGTGAGACAGAGTAGCAGTGCAAGATGCGGCTCCGTTATGTTAGGATTTGGGGGTTTGTAGAAGGAGAGGACGCAGCTAGCTACAGAAGACTTTTTATCTTAGGGAGAACAGAATGGGGGGTGGTAGAGAGAGAGTGGGAGCTGAGCGACAGAGAGAGGGGGAGATCTTCCATCCTCTGGTTCACTCACCACATGCCCACAGCAGCCAGAGCTGGGCCTAGCCAAAGCGAGGAGCTAGGAACTCCGGCCGGGTCTCAGTGGGTGGCAGCGGCCCCAGAACCTGGGCCATGATCTGCTGCCTCCCCGATGCGTGAGCAGGCAGCTGGATTGGAAGCAAAGCAGCCAGGACTCGAACCAGGTAGGGGACACTGACATTACAAGCAGAGGCTCAACTCGCGGGGCCACAATTCTGGCCCAGCCTTGATTTCCTGATTCATTCTTGTCTCTCGTCTTTTTCTCTCTAAGCCCCCTCCCACCCAGACCCCAGCTGGTCCCCTCAGTGCTTCCTTAAGGATCTGTCTGGCCTTGTGTCTCAGCCTCACTCCTTCCGCACTACCCTGGTCCTGGTCCTGGCCTCTTGCACGTCTGGCCCGGGTTACTAACAGGTCTCCCTACTTCCTCCTGCTGTCTGTCTCAATACAGCAGCCAGAATCAGCCTTTAAAAAAAAAAAAAAAAACCTT
This sequence comes from Oryctolagus cuniculus, assembly GCF_051225735.1. Taxonomy (NCBI): domain Eukaryota; kingdom Metazoa; phylum Chordata; class Mammalia; order Lagomorpha; family Leporidae; genus Oryctolagus; species Oryctolagus cuniculus. The sequence continues at coordinate 17,941,093 of NC_142885.1, read as the reverse complement.
TAAGCTCTCAAACGCTATCTTAGTCCATTTTCTGTCGCTACAACAGAATATCTGCGCTGGGTGGTTTATAAATAGAGAGGCTCATGTGTGTTATTACGTGGATTGTTCATCTCTTCCCATTTATTGCTGGTGTGGCTATGCTGCGCTCTGTGGATTTGCTCACTGCTTGGAGGGAAGTAGAGCTGTTTCCAGTTTTGGGAGCTGATGTAGACAGGGCTTGGCATCTTCTTCTTCTTCTTTTTTTTTTTTTTTTAAAGATCTATTTGAAAGAGTTACAAAGAAAGAGGGATGGCCGGCGCCGTGGCTCACTTGGTTAATCCTCCGCCTGCAGCGCCGGCATCCCATATGGGCACCAAGTTCTAGTCCTGGTTGCTCCTCTTCCAGTCTAGCTCTCTGTTGTGGCCTGGGAGGGCAGTGGAGGATGGCCCAAGTGCTTGGGCCCTGCACCCGCATGGGAGACCAGGAGGAAGCACCTGGCTCCTGGCTTCGGATCGGTGCAACACCAGCCATGGCGGCCATTTGGGGAGTAAACCAATGGAAGGAAGACCTTTCTCTCTGTCTCTCCCTCTCACTGTCTATAACTCTACCTGTCAAATAAAAAAGAGAGAGTGGGGAGGGGAAGACACAGAGAGAGAGATCTTCCATCTGCTGGTTCACTCCCCAGACGGCTGCAATGGCCGGAGCTGGGCCCATCTGAAGCCAGGAGCCAGGAGTTTCATCGTGGCCTCCCACGTGGATGCAGGGGCCCAGGCAGTTGGGCCATCTTCCACTGCTTTCCCAGGTGCTTCAACAGGGAGCTAGATCAGAAGTGGAACAGCTGACTCGAACTGGTGCCTGTGTGTGATGCTAGCACTACAGGTGGCCGCTTTACCCGCTACGCCACAGCGACAATCTGGCATCATGTGCTTCTCACTCGAGGGTGCCCCATCACCGGTGTAGGGAGCAAAGATATTTGGAACCCTGGGTTCTGGTCTCCAGTCTGACCTACAGTGATCTACCTTCCCGGTCGATTCCCTGTGCACGAGCAAACTTAGTCCGCATTCCCCGGAGCAGAAACATTCTCCCTCTGTCCTCTCTGCTCTGCCTCGCGGGTCCAGGGTAGGAGGGCCTGGCACTCACTCCTGGTGCGAGGCTCAGCTCCCTAACACGTTGACGTCACTGGGGATGTAACTGGCTTCCCTGACTGAGTCTTCCCATGGCCCCGTCGTCCTGCTCACCCTGCAGACTGACCGGGAAGGGCACACTCAGCCCTTTTTCCCTGAGACGTGGGCGGATGTGAGGCCCCGGGGAGAGTATGCTGGCCTGCCACTTTGCCTGGGCTCCGTCAGTGTCCTGAAGCTGTGTTTGCTGCCGCCAGCATCGGTGAACTCAGTCATTGTGCCTTGCATCTGCCCAACCCTGGGGAGCCCAGGGAGGCAGGCACAGGCCTGGGTGCCGGCCCCCAAGGTGCTGGGGGCGCAGTGATGAGCTCCTGAAAGCCCAATGCTGCTGTCCACCCTCGGCCTCCCTGTCTGGCCCAGGGGCTGGCAAGCTGTTCTTCACCAAGAGCCACAAAGTAAATGTTACTGGTTTTGCAGCATCTTGCTGCTCCCGCACTGCCAGCACCACTGCCCAGCTTCTCCTCCTCCAGCCTTCCTCACCCCTCCTCTTCCTCACCCCCTCCTCTTCCTCTTCCTCCTCCTCCTCCTCCAATCCCTTTGATGTCTTGATGATGGAAATTCAGACACACCCCATGTCTGTTCCATTTTTTTTTCCTGTAACATTGCCCTAGAGAATCTAACAAGGAAACCTCCGTCTCACGTGACTTGTGAGATGGGAACACCTTGGCTCCTGGGGACTGGCACCTGCTTTTCTCCCTGGACTCTGTCGTGGCTGACGCGTGGAGTTGGACCCGTCTCTCCGGCAAATCCCAGCTGTCCTCCCCCACGTCCGGCCTTTGGGTCACACCGCCTCTTGCCACAGTACTGCCATGATCCCCGGTCACACCGCCTCTCGCCACAGTACTGCCATGATCCCCGGTCACACCACCTCTCGCCACAGTACTGCCATGATCCCCGGTCACGCCGCCTCTTGCCACAGTACTGCCATGATCCCCGGTGGTCGTTGACTCCCTGTCTACTCCTCACCCATCAGCCTGGAGCTCACTTACCCCCCGGTTGGCTCCTGCACCCTCCTAACTCACCCTGGCCTTGGGTTTTTCTCTTCCAGTGCTCTCTGCCTTTTTCAGTCAAAAGATCTTTCTGGAAAGAAAAGACATCGGCTGAAAGCACCATGCCCATCCCTTTCTTTTCTTTCTTGTTTTTAAGATGTATTTATTTGAAAGGGAGAGTGAGAGGAAGAGACAGAGAGAAAGAGACCATCCATCTGCTGGTTCACTCCCCAGATGGCTGCAACAGCCAGGGGTGGGCCAGGCCAAGCCAGCAACCAAGAGCTTCATCCGCATCTCCCACATGAGTGGCAGGAGCTCAGGGACTTGGGCCATCTTCCGCTGCCTTCCCAGACGTATTAACAGGGAGCTGGATGGGAGGCAGAGCAGGCAAGACTCAGATGGGTGCTCCGCTATGGTATACAAGTGACGGCTCAACTTGCTGCGTAGCACCGGCTCCACTCACCCCTTTCTTGTTGTTACTGTTCATGCCAGGAGAGTTCTCTCTTGGGATAACCTACACACTTTCTAGAAGCTTCCCCATATGTGGGGTTTAGCTTTCTGGCGCTTCATTATCCTGTGCTGTTCATAGACTCCTCGGCATTAGAACCTTGAACCCCATCCTGGCTGCTTTTCTTCCTGAAGTCTTTTGGAAATCACATGGTCGGAGGAGACAGAGGGGGCGGGGTGGGGGTAGCTTTATGTGCTCCTCAGCAGGTCACCCTCTGAGGGCAAGGCCCATCTCTTTCACCTGCTCCCTACCCTACAGGCAGCCATCTCCGGTCGCATAGCTGTGGGGTTGTGCATCTCCCGGTCTCACCGCTTGTACAGCAGCCCCTGCCCTGCATGTGGTAGGCACTCAATAATATCACAGTCCCTCTGTGGTTTCTATCCTCTTCGAAAAATTGTGATAAAATGCCCCTAGCGTGAAATCCACGGTCTTAACTGATCTCAGGTGTGGAATTCAGTGGTATTTACTGCATCTACAGTGTCATGCAGCCATCACAGATGCTGAATTTCAGAACATGTTTGTTGCCCCAAAAGGAAGCCCTGTACCCACAGAGCAGTCTCTCCCCATCCCCCTTCCACTGAGAACCCACTCTCTGTCCCTGGGCTTGCCTGTTCTGGCTGTTGCATGTGAATGGAACCGTGTCCTGTGCCTGGTTCCTTTCATAAAACAAATGACTGGGGTTCATCAGACCTTGGTGTGTTTATTATGTGTTTATTTATTCAAGAGGCAGGTACAGACGGAGCTCCCATCCTGTGCTTCACTCCCCAAATGCCCACAGCCAGGACTATGGCCAGGCTGAATCCTGTAGCCAGGAACTCCATCCGGGCCTTCCACATGGGCTGCAGGAACCCAAGCGCTCCCAGGGTGTACATTAGCAGGAAGCTGGAGCCAGGAGCCCAAGGTGAAACTCAAACCCAGGCACTCTGATGTGTGACGCAGTGTCTGAACCACTGGGCAGGATCCCCACCCCGTGTGTCTCTTTTGATTGACGCCAGAGTGTTCACCCCGTCATCCACTCTGAGCGTGAGTTCAGCAATGCTCAGCACTCACCCTGCTCTACCGGACACCGGCCTTCATCTCTGGGACGTCCTTTTCCATCTTAACTCTGGCACCTTCCCTTCTACTTTCTGCCCCCGTGCCTTGACTCCTCCAGGCACCCGTAGAAGTGGAACCATGTGAGCTCTGTGCTTTAGTGGTGGTGTATCTCACTTCCATCTCATCCTTAAAGTGCCTGCGTGCTCCTTCACGGCTCAGTTTTCCCTTCCTTTTGAAGGCTGGTGGTGTCCCGCAGCGTGGATGCGCCACCCACGCCACCTCTCTCCTATCCGCTCACCCCTGGACAGACGCCGGGCGCTTCCGCCCGTGTTCTCCACCGCCATCCCTCAGCCCTCTCGGATGCTTCCCCGGCACTGGAAGCCCTGCTTCTGAAACACAGGCAACTGCAGAAGCTACATCGTTTTTTAAACAAAGATTATTGTTTATTTGAAAGACAAAGTGATACACAGAGAGAGAGATCTTTCATCTGCTGGTTTCCTTCCCAAATGCTTGCGATGGCCAGGGCTGTGCCAGGCTGAAGCCAGAAGCCAGGAACTCCATCCGGGTCTCCCATGTGGTCTCCAAGTGCTTGAGCCATCAACCTGCTGCCTTCCCAGGCACATTAGTGGGGAGCTGGATTGGAAGCATGGAATAGCCAAGACTCAGATTGGTACTGCCGTACAGGACCTGGGTGTTCCAAATAGCGGTTTAACCACAATGTCTACCATATATATGTAAACCTTCTGGACTTTCTTTAAAAAAGAAAGACTATTTATTTGAAAGGCAGAATTAGAGAGGGAAGAGGAGCGACACAGAAAGAGAAGTCATTCTTCCACTGGTTCACTCCCCAGATGGCTGCAGCAGCCTGGGCTGAACCAGGCTGAAGCCAGGAGCCAGGAGTTTCTTCTGGGCCTCCCATGTGGGTGCAGGGGCCCAAACACTTCTACTGCTTTCCCAGGTGCACCAGCAAGGAGCTGGATCAGAAGAGGAACAGCCAGGACTCAAACTGGCACCCTTACAAGCTGCTGGTGCTGTAGGCAGAGGCCTAACCCGCTGCGCCACAAGGCCAGCCCCGGGCTTCTGAACTATCTTAGTCCAACTTCTTTCCCAGAGGACCAGGAAATGCCTTTCTTTTTTGCTAAACCTCTTGAAATCTGCCTGACTCAGGTCTGTTATTCACCACATGTCCAAAAGCCAGCCTGGGGGGGGGGGGGGAGGCTTTAGAATGGAGGGGGGAGAGGCAGAAGGGACCCTAATTTCAGAAGCAGGTCAGACCCACAAAAACCAAGGGGAAAAGACAGGCTGGGTGGTTTCAACAACAGATATTGGCTTCTCGTCCTCATCCCTGGGAAGCCACTGTCATGGTGAGAGCCCCTGTGGTTCCCAGCGAGGACCCCCGTCCTGGCTTACAGAAAACCACCACTTCACCGTGTCCTCACGTCGTGGGGGGATTCCCATCATGGGGTCCTGCCCCTGTGACCTCGCTTAAATCTGACCACCTCTCTAAGGTGCCGGCTCCAGATTATACCATCTTGGGTGAGAACCGCAGCATTCAGATTCTGGGACCAGTGTTATAACACAGTAGGCTAAGCCACCTCTTGTGACACCTGCATCCCGTATCAGCATGCCGATTCTAGTCCCGGCTGCTCTGCTTCCCATCCAGCTCTCTGCCAATGTGCCTGGGAAAGCAGTGGCGGATGATCCACGTACCTGGACCCCTGTCAACCATGTGGGAGGCCCAGATGCCATTCCAGGCTCCTGGCTTCAGCCTGGCCCAACCCCAGCCCTTGTGGTCATTTGAGGAGTGAGCCTGTAGATGGACGATTTCTCTCTCCCTCTCTCTCTCTCTCTGCCTTTCAAATGAGTAAAATAAATCTTTAGAAAAAATGTGGATTCTAGAGGGACACAATTCAGTCCATAGCAAATACTTTTCATAAAAACACATAAATGGCAGCTGGTGTTGTGGCTCAGTGGGTAAAGCTGTCACCTGTGATGCCAGCATCCCATATGAGCACTGGTTCAAGTCCCAGCTGCTCCACTTCTGATCCAGCTACCTGCTAATGGCCTGGGAGAGTAGTGGAGGATGGCCCAAGTGCTTAGGCATGTGCCACCCATGTGGGAGGCCTGGATGAATCTCCTGGCTCCTGGCTTCTGGCTTTGGCCTGGCCCAGCCTTGGCCATTGTAGCTATCTGGGGAGTGAACCAGCAGACAAAAGACCTCTCTTTTATCCTCTGCATCCCTTTCTGTCTCACCATCTCTGTAATTCTTTCAAAAATAAATCTTAAAAAACAAACAAAAAAAAAAAACAAAAAAAAACATGTGAATGTGTCAAGGTATTTAGCTGCAATGGAGACTTATTGTGTATAAAAGGTGTGTTTAAGGAATAAGTGTTGGATATCGTTCGTTAGGGCAGCTTGCTCTTAAATATGAGCAAAGATTTTTAATTGAAGGGGGAGAAAGAAGTGCAGTGTCCAGCCAGTGAGGGGACAGAGAGGCAGGAACTGCAGCGAGAGCTCTCCCCTCCCCCCAGGGAAGGGCGGGGAGCAAGGCCCCCCCCATCCACCCTGCCCCACCTGGAGCTCATGCTGCAGCGAGGTAAGACCAACAGCAGCAACAAGAGGACTTCGCGTGGGGATCAGAGCTGGTCCCGGAAACAACTGGGGTGATGGCTGTGAGTCATGTTGGGGACGCTGCTAGTGACAGAGATAGCCTTGAAGGAGCCTGAGAAACCCAGCCTTCCGGGAGGAAGAGCATTCCGGTGATCCGAGTCATCCGGACACGGGGAACAAAAAGGCAGCCCCTGTGGCCTGGGGCCGGAGGAGATGGTACGTGATGGGAACTGGCACTCCGAGGGCAGAGTCCTCCCATGTGTGGTGGGGCACCCTGGGCAGGAAGTTGTGATCCCTAAGGATCCACTGGGTTTCTTTCTTTCTTTTTTTTTTTTTTTAATTTTATTTACTTACTTGAAAGTCAAAATTACAGAGAGGCAGAGAGAGAGAGAGAGATGGAGAGAGAAGTCTTCCATCCACTGGTTCACTCTCCAGATGGCCTCAAGGGCTGGAGCTGTGCCGATCTGAAGCCAGGAGCCAGGAGTTTCTTCCAGTTCTCCCACATGGGTGCAGGTGCCCAAGGACTTGGGCCGTCTTCCACTGCTTTCCGAGGCCATAGCAGAAAGCTGGATCGGAAATGGAGCAGCCGAGACTTGAACCAGCACCCATATGGGATGCTGGCACTGCAGGTGGTGGCTTTACCCGCTGTTCCATAGCGCCAGCCCCAGGATCCACTGGGTTTCCAAGGATCCATTGGGTGGCCCAGTGGGGATGTCAGAGTGGTTTGGGCTTGGATGGAAGCAAAGGAGATGGAGAGAAGCAGCGAGATGTGGGAGGTGGAGCAGACAGCACTGCTGATGGATTTGGTGGCAACACAAGGCAAAGCAGCCATCCTGGGTGACTTGCAGGTGTTTGGGGCAAAACAGCTGGTGGTCAGTGTGGTGAGATTAGAGTGGAAGAAGGAATAGTTGGGGAAGTAGGTGTGCCGGCGGAAGTTCAAGTTCAAAGTGATGGGCCTATCTGATCTTGAAGGAGTAAATGCGGGTGGATAGAGACCTTGGGATGAACCACCAAAGAAACTAAAGGAGCCAGCTGTCATGGGGAAGATGATGAGGCAGACAGGTAGAAGATGGGGCAGGTGGGGCTCTGTCGAAGTTGCAGGAGGCAGCACGGGGTGGGGAGGGGCAGGCATGGGAATTCTGGCCCCGTTTCTTGCTGTCTGTGCTACTTTGGGCAACTTGACTTGGAAAGTAGGGAGTCAGATCTGTCTTCCAGGGCCCGGCGCAATGCCTGGTAGGAGGCAGAGGCCCAAGCAAGCGTCTGGTAACGGCTGCGACCACTCACCTTGCGCCAACAGCAATGGCTGCTCTGTTCCCTGCATTTCTGATCAAGAGAGGAATTGAGACCTGGCCGTGGGACACCCAAGTCTCAAGTGTCAGAGCCAAGACCAGAGCAGTGGCACTGAGAGCTGAGGGCGGTGCCGCGTGTTCCGGGGCTTCCTTCTCCCAGACTCATCTGATCTCAGCTTGGTCCCGAATACTGTGTCATCCCAGCTCAGGCTCAAGGTCCTGGCTGAATGGAAGACGGGACCTGTCACAGCAGGCTTCTGCCACAGGTGTCTCACCCCCCGCCCCAGCCTCGATACCCCCAGATGGGACCGAGGTTCCCAGAGGAGGCTGCTCTTCCTTGTGGCCCAGGCCTAAGCACTCGGGGAAGAAGCTTCTCCAGCTCCGAGGGGAGTGAGCGTGGTTCCTGGACACTGGACGCTACTGCCTGCTGGGGCTGGAAGTTCAAGAGCACATGCTTGCCTTCTGGTGAGGGCCTCTTGCTGCTTCCACTGTTGGCGGAGAGTGGACAGGCAAGCAGGTGCCCAGGAAGAGAGAAAACAGCGAAGGCAGCCTCCTTTATAACAACTGCTGTCCCTAGAGCAAACCCACTCCCCAGAAGTGTCAGGCCCTTTCCATGACCCCTATAACCTTGTACGGCCCCATCCGTCAGTACCAGCAGATGTCAGCATGAGCCCCAGAGGGGATAAGCTGCGTTCCAGACACAGCAGCCCTCATGCTGTCTGCTGTTCTCCCCCTCCCTCCTGGCGTGCTTGCTCCTCCTCTCCCCTCTGCCCTGCCTACGCTCAGGTCTTTCTCCTCCCGTCCCTGGCTTCATTCAGGTCTTGCCGCCCCCGCCCCAGGCATAGCCATGCTGACCACCCCTGCCCCGGAAACCCTCAGCGGCCAGCCTGGCCTTGGGCAGCCCAAGAGCTGGGTCCCTGCCAGGAGCTGTGTGCGTGACCAGACGGTGCCCAGCTGGCCCCGCAGGCCTGCAGGATTCCCATTGGCGGCGGGGAGGGCCGGGGAGGGAGGAAGAGGCTGGGAGAAAGCCGCCCTTCCTGTGGCGCCTGCCGCTAATCGGCTCTCCGGAACTGCCGCTGCGGGACACCAGGGCCAGCTGGGGCAGGAAGTGCTGCACAATGGCCCCCTTTCAGGGCCGGCGCTGCTGGTCCTAGGGCCCGTGTGACTGCAGGGGCATCAGGAGAACAGCCTGTCCTTAGAGGATGTCCTCTAACGTGGGCCCCCCTCCAGAGGTGAGACCCTCAGCCCCCACTTCCCACCCTCTGTCCTAGGACACCCCAGCCCCCACACCGGCCTGCGGGTGGGCCAGGGCCAGGGCCAGGGCCGGCTCAGACCCCGTCCAGGCCGGGTGCAGGGAGGGAGAGGGAACAGACTGTCTCAAGTGGCCGCAACTCTTGCACCTGTTGCTTGTCCCAGGGAGCTGGGCTGGGGGAGGGATTAATTAGATACCACCAGCCCACGGGGAAGGAGGAAGCCGGGTCCCTGCCCTTGGGATTTGGATCTTGCTGGAGAGAGAAGGCAGTGTACACCAGTGCTTCGGAAGGTTCCGGACAGTGGAATTAAAAGATAAACTTACTTTGGTGCAAATGTATTTTGAAACCCGGTGCAAGTATTTTGACCTCTACAAGGGGGTTTTCAGAAAGTTCCTAGAGAATGTGTGTTATAGAAAAAACTATGCATGAATTTTGCAAGTTTTTTTTTCTTTGTTTATTTTTTGCACTTAGTAGAAAATGACCTTTTTATTCTGTGTTTCCACAAACATTTGGAAGTGCCCATGTATGAAATGCCAAACACGTTAGGAGGAATTGGAATTCCTTTTAAAAAAAAAAAAAAGTGTAGTTGGCCCAAGTAGCTTGGCAAGTCTAAAACAAGGTCAAGTTAGGTCTGGGCTGTTAGGGTGGGGCAGGGCTCAGAGTGCAGGAGGGCGGGGAGATGTGTATGACGGAGGATGATGGTGGACAGGTGGCACCCCCCAGGCAGCAGGACATGGGCCCTGGCAGGGAACTTGTGTCCTGGAAACCTCTTGGTGTCTGATGCCCCGAGGGCCCAGAGCCTGCTCTCAAGAAGAGCCCAGAGCCTCAAGAGCTCAGCCCTACCTCTGTGCTTCCAAGCCCCGGGAGGCCTTGCCACGGGAACTGGACGCTGGCATGGACTCTGCCTCTTGGGCATGGCCGCTGACTTGGAGAACAGTGGGAACCCTGGCTGCGGTAACCCAGGGCTCCTGGGGGCCTGCCTGCGGGGGCTGCGGGAGGAGGCTCTGGGGCGGCCCTGGCCAGGGGCAGGCAGGGCTGGCAGATGCCTTGTAGCCGTGGGCTTAGGAAGAGACTTCTTTCCAGAACCCCGTGCTCGCCTAGGCTCTTGCCGTGTGTCCTGGGCTGAAATGGGGGGGGGGGGAGGGACCTGCGTAGACTTCGCCCCGCACTTTCCTTCCCCAGGACCTTGGAGGAGGAACTCTGCATTCCGGAGGATGCGTGGGTGTTGGTGACAGGCCTCTCTCCTGTGGCTCCCCAGCCCCCTTCAGACCCTCACTTCTTGCAATGATAGCCCAGACCCTCCAACGTCTAAAAATATGAAAGGGACCTGGAAGCCACCAGATCTTACCTGAGTGTTTAGTCTCTCACTGTCACCCGGCTGCAGTGGTGACTCGCTGATAAATTATATGACATCTAGTATTAAGAATAATCCAAGCCAATGCTGCAGCTCACTAGGCTAATCCTCTGCCTTGCGGCGCCGGCACACTGGGTTCTAGTCCCGGTCGGGGCGCCGGATTCTGTCCCGGTTGCCCCTCTTCCAGACCAGCTCTCTGCTGTGGCCAGGGAGTGCAGTGGAGGATGGCCCAAGTGCTTGGGCCCTGCACCCCATGGGAGACCAGGAGGAAGCACCCAGCTCCTGCCTTCGGATTGGCACAGAGTGCCGGCCATGGCGGCCATTTGGGGGGGTGAACCAATAGAAGGAAGACCTTTCTCTCTTCTCTAACTCTTCCTGTCAAAAAAAAAAAAAAAAAAAGAAGAAGAAGAAGAATCTAGAGAGCGGGCATTTGTCACAATGGTTAAGATGCCACTTGGGGCACCTGCATCCCATATCAGAGTGCCTGGGTCTGAGGTCCAGTTATGCTTCATGCTAATGCACATCCAGGGAAACAGCAGGGATGGCCCAAGTCCTCGGGTCCCCACCACCCACCTGGGAGACCCGGATTGAAGCTCTGGGCTCCTGGCCATGGCTTAGCCATGGCCTGGCTGTTGTGCACAGTTGGGAAGCAAACCAGTGGATGGAAGATATCTCTATCTCTATCTCTCTCTCTCTCTCTCTCTGCCTTTCAAATAAATTTTTAATTTAAAAAATAAAAATCCAAGGAATAGGAGTCAGTAGCTTTTGCTGTGGAGCGGGGAGCAGGGGTCAGCCAATTACAGCTGCAGGATGAAACGAAGCCACCACATGGTGGTTTGTTGGTTTTTTTAAGTTTTATTTTTATTTGAAAGGCAGAGTTACAGAGAGACAGAGGCAGAGAGAAAGAGAAGTCTTCCTTCCGCTGGTTCACTCCTCAAATGGCTGCAATGGCCAGGGCTAGGCTGATCCGAAGCCAGGAGCCAGGAGCTTCTCTGGGTCTCCCATGTGGGTGCAGGGGCTGAGCACTTGGGCCATCCTCCACTGCTTTCCTAGGCCATAGCAGAAACTGGATCAGAAGTGGAACAGCCAGGACTTGAACTGGCGTCCACATGGGATGTGGGCACTGCAGACTGGGCATTTAACCCAGTGCACCACAGCTCCTGCCCCACCAAGTGGATTTAGAAGTAAAATGTTACAGAAATGTAGCCACTCTCATTTATTTAAGTATCTGTTTAGTATTCTGTGGCAGAGTTGAATAGTTTCCATGGAGACTATGTGGCCTGCAGTGTCTAAAATATGTAGGACTTCAAAAACTCCATGGAAAAATGGAATTAATGGTAAGTTTATTTTGGTGCCACAAATCTTGAAACTCACATAGTTCCTCATAGAATGCATTTTTTTATTTAAATTTATTTGACAGGTAGAGGTACAGACAGTGAGAGGGAGAGACAGAAAGAAAGGTCTTCCTTCCATTGGTTCACCCCCCAAATGACCGCCACGGCCAGAACTGCACCACCGGTCAGGAGCCAGGTGCTTCCTCCTGGTCTCCCATGCGGGTGTAGGCACCCAAGCACTTGGGCCATCCTCCACTGCACTCCCGGGCCACAGCAGAGAGCTGGACTGGAAGAGGAACAGCCAGGACTAGAACCTGGTGCCCATATGGGACCAGTGCCGCAGGCAGAAGATTAACCAAATGAGCCACAGCACATCCCATAGAATGCATTTTTCCATGAACTTTTTGAAGACCTCTCATATTTACCATCTGGGTCTTCGAAGAAAATCTTGGCCGACCCCTCATCCATGGAAAATGAGCCTGGCCAAGTTCACACAGTTGATGCTGGGGACTGTCGTGACTATCCAAATGACCTGTATATTGGTCTAGCTTTTTCCATAAGGAATGGTTAAAAAAGCAAAAGAAAAGAAAAACACAAACATCTCCCCAGTCATTTCACTCCCAGGAATCTGTCCCTTGGAAAGTTAAAGCGTCCACTAGCAAGGGCACACGTAGTGGCTGGCGTTGTCATTGTGGCGCAGTGGGGGAAGCCACTGCCTGCCATGCTGGCATCCCATATGAGCACTGATTCCAGTCCCAGCTGCTCCACTTCCAGTCCAGCTCCCTGCTAATACCTGGGAAAGCAGCAGAGAATAGCCTAGTGTTTTTGGGCCCCTGTCACCCACATGGGAGACTCAGATGGAGTGCCAGATTCCTGGTTTCCAGTTTAGGGAGTGAACCAGTGGGTGGAAGATCTCTTTCTGACTCTCTCCCTCTCTCTGTAAATCTGCCTTTCAAATAATAAGTCTTTTATAACAGGGTTTACAAAAATAGTTACAGTGGTTAAAATTAAAAAAAAAAAAACCCTGGAAATGAATCAATGCCCTATAAATACAGGAATGCTTGTATCAGTCACGCCCACCCACATCGTCAAATAGCATGCTTTTTAAAGAATGAACTAGAGTTTTACAGTCTGCTTGGAGAATATTCTGTGAGATATTTTCAAGTCAGAAAAAAACAAGATGTAGAAGAATGTACACCTGCCAACCCCATTGAGCAGTGACAGGATTAACCCCTTCTGTGTGTGTGTGTGTGTGTGTGTGTGTATCCGTACTGAAGAGAGTTGTGATTTTTAAAAGGACTGGCTAGGAGTGAATATTTTTCACATCCTTGGGTGTAATTAAGGAAGTCATGGGGCACTTGCCTGGGAGTGGAAAAACACCCCACAGTAGGAAATGAGGGCTACAGGGCGGCCACTGCCAGCGCCAGCGGTGGCAGAAGGGCCCCGGGCGGGTTCCAAGGGACACTCTCCGGCCACAGTGGCTCCCTGATCCCGGCGCCTCTTCCTCCCGCTCCCGGAGGGATCATGTCTCCCTGGGGATGAAAAGCATCCCTTTGTGTGGGCTTTAATTGCCGTGTTGTTGTGCCAAGCCCATGAGTGGCAGGCGGGCGCGGCAGCTGGGCACAGCCACTGCCAGGCAGCTTGGGCCAGCTGGCCCTGGGAGTGCTGCCCACCTCTGCCCCCAGCTGGGCACCGGCGGAGAGGCCACCTCCAGTTGGAGGACTGTGTGTGTGTGTTGGGCGAGGGGCCGGTCGCCAAGCCTGAGGCTCACGGAGGAGGGGAGGGGGCAGGGTGTCTTGGAGGGTCTCCACCACTCAGAGGCTCATTCATCCCTTCCTGCTGCCCCTCCCCCTCTTGTTTTCCAGACCGTCAGCATCAATAAGGCCATTAATACGCAGGAAGTGGCAGTGAAGGAGAAACACGCCAGAAATATCCTTTCGGATGCTGCTTGGAAAGCCGACCCCCACCCGGGGGGGTGGGGGGGAAGGTCAGGTGATGGGGACAGAGGTCACAGCCAGGTTCTTCCGCTCAGCCCCACCTGGGCCAGGCTCCGCAGGTGGCTTCCTGGACCCACAGCCTGGCAGGCTGGAAGGCGCCAGTGAGGCCATCAGCTTGCCAATATCCTGCCCCTGTCCCCTAGGACCAAATCCGCTGAACCTGCAGGTCAGCTCCGAGGCCCATCTTGGGGGGATTCCCACCTGTGCTGTCCAAGGCCCCCCCGGGGCTACACTGCCCCCCCCCAACTTCAGGGGGCACCATCTCCTCCCCCCTTTTTCTGAGCATAGGAACCAAAGTCTCCACAGACACCAGGGCAGGGGCTCGGTGCTGAGAGGCAGTCGGCCCCGTGAGCAGGTGCAGTGTGTGTCCCAGAGTCCCAGAGGAGAAGACAGGAGCCTCGGAGTGGACAGGGGACTCGGCGACTGGAGGGCCCTTCTCCGAGTTTGCCATGGTCCCCGAGGCCGTGGGCAGCCAGCGTCGTGGCTCTGTGGCTTCGTAGAGAGGCCAGAAGCGCTGCCCAGACAGGGATTTCCTGCAGACACCTGACTGATACACAGCTTGGGTCCGCACCGTGGAATCACTCCTGCAGGGCCGGGGTCTGAGTCTTAATCTTTCTTTATTTTCTTATTCTTCTCCCTGAATGCCCTTTAAGGTCCCTAACTCATGATCGGGGGCATAACAATGTGTATAAAATCAAAGAACCATGGAAAAGTCCCCTGGCCTCTTGCATGGGGTGTCTGAGGGACTGTGCCCCGACCTGGCTCCTGTGGAGGCCACTCCTGGGTCTGGTTAACCACAACCAGCTGTGAGCAGGTGGCACATGCCGGGGTGGGGAGCGGCTCCTCTCTCCTCTGCTTCCTTCCAGTCTGCAAGGCCTTTGGGTGGACCCATCACTAGTTTCAAAAATCACTCAAGGGGTGGACCTTTGGCACAGCAGTGAAAACCTGCTTGGGACCCCGCATCCTATGTTGGAGTGCCTGGGTTCAAGTCCCAGCTCTGCTTCCAACTCCAGCTTCCTGCCAGTGTAGACCCTGGGAGGCAGCAGGTCGTGGCTCAAGTGCTTCGGTCTCTGCCACCCATGTGGGAGACCTGGGTTGAATTCCCAGCTCCCTGCTTTGGCCTGGCCCAGCCCTGACTGTCATGGGCATTTCGGTGAGTGTACCAGTGAATGGGCACTCTCTCTGGCTCGCAAATCAAAAAATAAAAATAAAAATTTAAAAGAAATCACTCCAAGGCTAAAATCTGATCTCAGCTTCCAGACCCAAAAGTCTGTGTTCAAACCCACCCCTGTCAAAAAGTTCCAGCTGGCGAAGGCCGTGTCTGGGCCGGTCTGGCTTGGGAGCAAGATGACACGTCTTCTGGATGTGCTGCTCTGCCCTGAGCGGCGCCGTGCTTCTTGCCTGAGCCTTCAGAGAGAAGCCTGGTATTCTGGGAAAAGAGCTGTTGCTTAGTAGGGTAGATCCACGCTGCCCCGCTGCTGGCCCGGTGTAGACAACAGTTAGAAAATTCACCCAGAAATCCTCTAGGGGGCACTCCCAGAGAGGCTCGGTAATGACAGACCTGGCTGGTAAAACCGACCATCCCGCAAGGCAGCATGGACATCGCCCCCATGCAGACCATGGCGGGCAGGCTACAGGCAGTGGATATGTTGGGAATTGGGTCTGGGGAGCATCGGCCACAGGACTGCCCCTGCTGGCAGTTCAAGGTGCTGGAAGGCACCCCTGAGCAAGGCTGGGGGGTGCTTCAGGAAGAAGTGGGGTTTATGGAGACAGAGGTGCTGCTTTCAAGGCAACAGCAGGGCTGGGGAGCTGGAGAGGAGATGAAAGTGCTGCCTAGGTGGGAGTGCTACCTTCAATACCTGCATTGCACGTGGGCGCCAGTTCAAGACCCGGCTGCTCCACTTCCAATCCAGCTCCCTGCTAATGCACATGAGAGGGCAACCGAGGATGGTCCAAGTGCTGGGGCCCCTGCCACCCACGTGGGAGACCCAGATGGAGCTCCAGGGTCTTGGCCTCAGCCTGGCCCAGCTCCGGTAATTGGAGCCTTTCAGGGAGTGAACCAGCAAGTGGGAGACCTCTTTCTCTCCCTGTCACTCTGCCTTTCAAAGACATTAAAAAATAAATGTTTGAGAAGAGAAAGTGTTGCCTGGAGGAGACAGGAGAGTTAGCATGCTGGCGTGGGGGGTCCCCGGCCGGGTCATGCCAAGGCAGGCCCTCGTGTTTAATCATGGAGAAGAGAGAGCTTGGAGAAGCCATAATGAGTCGTAAAATGCTAGCTATGGCACCTCCCCAGGGAGCACCACCCTCCCTGAGCGCACCTGGAGGATGCCAACCCCCAGGGCCCTCATGCAAGCCAGAGACTCCCTTCTCCCGAGACCCGGCTGTCTCCAGGGAAGTTGTCTTATTCTGCGGATGTTGTTGGAACACCACATTTGATTGCCATCTGCCACCCCCCCCACACCCCCGTAAAAAGAATTTGCCAGAATGAATGCCGAGCTCTTTGGTTGCTTCGCCACAGCGGTGGCCAGCTGCAGGAGCCCCACCCGCCAGGAGCTGGCTGCCCTGAGTGGCCTGCGCGTTTTCCATGACTGTGTCCTCACCATGTATCCTGGGCACCCACCACGAGAAAGGGGCGCAGACCTTCTGGTCAGTCGTCAGCCGGCTACCGCTGTCCAGCCACGCCGTGCTCTGCTGGAAGTTCTGCCACGTGTTCCACAAGCTCCTGCGAGACGGCCACCCCCACGTGAGTTCCCGGGGCTGCAGGCGGGGGCTGCCGTGGGCACCCACGCCGCCCCCTCTCCTCTCGTCTGCCCTCCAGCCCTCTCTGCTCCTCCCTCAGAGGCTGTGTTCTCTGTCCGCAGGTCCTGAAGGACTCGCTGAGATACAAGAATGAACTGAGCGACATGAGCAGGATGTGGGTGAGTTCGGAGATGCGCCGGGGAGGGGGGTGCCCACCGGCTCTCCCTCCTCTTTCCCCTCCCCTGAGGTCAAAGGCCACTGGGCTGGAACACAGTCGTCTCTTTCCACGTGGCCAGGGTTGCCGCCCAGAGTGTCCAGGATGGGCTGAGGATGCCCCCCAAGGTGGGCCCAGCATGTCCATTTCTTCACCTGGTCCCCAGGAGCTGCAGAGCAGTGTTAGGACCTGGAAGCTTCTGCTGTCCAGGCACGGCGATCCCTCAGCCAGGCACTGCCTCTATTCCCTTCCCCCGGGCCCTCTGGGCTGCCAGTGCCCGGAGAATCAACGTTTTCGGGTTTTATTAAAAAATAATATGTTAATTTTAATAATTATCTCATTTATTTATAGAAAAGGCAGAGTTACACAGAAAAGGAAAGAAAGATCTTCCATCTGTTGATTCCCACCTCCAGATGGCCATAGTCCGGGTCTCCCACGTGGGTGCAGGGGCCCAAGCACTTGGGCCATTTCCTGCTTCTTTCCCAGGTGCATTTGCAGGGAGCTGGGTTGGAAGTGGAGCAGCCAGGATTCGAACCAACACCCATGTGGGATGCCGGCATGGCAGGTGCTGGGTTTTCCTGCCACGCCACAGCACTAGACCCAATCCTTTGAGTTTTAACTTTCCTATATTTTGACTTAAGGTATTTTTAAATTCCATTTTCCATGAGCTTCTTGAAGTTTTATTTAATTTTTATTTATTTGAAAAGCAGAGTGACAGAAAAGTAAGAGTGATCTTCATTTACTGGTTCACATCCAAATTCCCACAACAGTCAGGGCAGGGCAGGGCAGAAGCCAGGAGCCAGGAGCTCCGTCCAGGTCTCCCACGTGGGTGGCAGGGACCAGGTCCTTGGGCCATCTCCTGCTGCCTCCCAGCACATGAGCAGGAACTGGATAGGATAACCACTGTTCCAAATACCTGCCCCCAATTTTCCTATCTCCTTGTGTCTTAGAGGTGGTACTTAAAAGGTTTTTGAGTTTTAGTAGAGTTGATTTCTTGACGTTTGTTTTGCTTGTTTTCAAATCTGCTGAATATCTCTTATAATGTCTTGTATTTATTGGGAAGCGATCTTATTTCTTCAGATGTATTAAACATTGGCATTTCACAAATCACTTCTTGGAATTGCAGTATCTAAAGTCCTCAGAGCTTTGTTCCCACCATCCACCACTTTGGGCAGATTTTGCTCATGGTGTGTCGGTTCCTTCTGTGCTGAGTGATTTTTCACCCTGAACTGTTCACTTTCCTTGGGGGTCTTATTGGTGGCGAGTTCTCCAAAGTTGGTAACAAAGCCGGTTTCCTCCAGAGAGAGCTGGCGTTTGCGTCCGTTGAGATCACTCAGAATTAAATTCTCGGCTTCCAGTGTTAGGAATTCTCAGCGGAGCCCCTGGAGGGCTGGCTCCTGGGTCCAGTTCTCAGCAGGGTGTGGGCCTCTCTCTCAGCACAGCAGGGCTTTGAGGCTACAGCTTCTCCCTGTACTCCCGGGAGGACTTCCTCACTTACCCTTGCCCTCTGCCAAAGAGGCCACCCACTGGGATCTCACCTGACCTTTTTTTTTTTTAAAGATTTATTTTATTTATTTGGAAGGCAGAGTTACAGAGAAAGGTAGAGACAGAACAAAAGAGGTCTTCCATCCACTGGGTCACTCCCCAAATGGCCACAGTGACCAGGGCTGGCCTAGGCTGAAGCCAGGAGCCAGGAGCTTCTTCCGGGTCTCCCACGTGGGTGCAGGGGCCCAAGCACTTGGGCCATTTTCTGCTGCTTTCCCAGGCCATAGCAGAGAGCTGGATCAGAAGTGGAGCAGCTGGGACTCAAACCAGCACCCATATGAGATGCCAGGGCTGTGGGCCAGGGCTTTAACCCACTATTCCACAGTACCAGCCCCCTTCATCTGACTATTAGGGGCCAGCAAAATCAAAGTGCAGATTCGTGTGGTGCAGCAAAGCCCCCGTGTTCTGTACCCTCTCATCCCAGCATCCCAGGTACCTGAGTACCTGAGTACCTGTGTCTCCTCAGTCTCTGGCCTGAGTCACTTGTCAACTCATTAATGCCTTCGAAGAAGCTCTGCTGTTCTACCCAACGTGTTTGGCAGTTGTCAGTGTGGCTCCGGCACCTGGAACTCAGAGCTCCAAGCCTTTCTCCTGTGGGCCTGTTTCCTCCTCGTGACTAAGAGTCTCTGAAGGGAGGACCTTCTTCTACTTTTTGATCCTTGTGCATTTTCTTTTTACTTTTTTAGATTTTTTTTAAAAGGTTTACTTATTTATTTGAAAGGCAGAGTTACAGAGAGAGGGAGTGAGAGAGAGAGAAAGACAAAATGAGATTTTCCATCCGCTGGTTCACTCCCCAAATGATTGTAACAGCCAGAGCTGGGCCAACCCAAAGTCAGGCGCCAGGAGCTTCTTCCAGGTCTCCCACGTGGGTGCAGGGGCCCAAGGACTTAGGCCATCTTCTACTGCTTTCCCAGGCCATAGCAGAGAGCTGGATCGGAAGTGGAGCATCTGGGACTTGAGCCAGTGCCCAAATGGGATGGCGGCACTGCAGGCAGTGGCTTAATCCACAGCACCAGCCCCGAGATTTTTTTTTTTTTTTTTTTTTTTTTTTTTTAGTAAGAGCGGCAGAGAGCGAGAGCGAGAGAGAGAGAGAGAGAAAGCACGCTTCCATCCCCTGGTTCAGTCCCTAAATGACCACAATAGCCAGGGCTGGGCCATATTGGAGCCAGGAGCCAGGGACTCCATCCTAATCTACCTGTGGGTGGCAGGGACCCACATACTTGGTCCATCTCCCACTGCCTTTCAGGTGCAGATAGGAGGAAGCTGGGTTGGAAGCAGAGCAGCCAGGACCTGAAGGGGTTGTGATGTGGGACCTGAAAGGGCTCTGATGTGGGACCTGAAAGGGCTCTGATGTGGGACCTGAAAGGGCTCTGATGTGGGATCCTGGCTCCTTCTTGTACATTTTCACGTTAACTGTGGTTGTCTTTGATGAGGATATTTTTACTCCTTTTCCTACTATTTTGGTACTTTCCAATTTTTCTATAATGAATACATATTTGATGAATTAAATATGAATTGTTGGAGTAGGTGTTGGGTGTAGTGGATGAGTCACCACTTGAGACATTACATCCTGTATCAGACTGCCCGGTTCAAGTCCCAGCTCCTCCGCTTCTGACCCAGCTCCCTGCTGACACACGTCTGGGAAAGTAGTGGAAGATGGCCCAAGTGCCTGTCTCTGGCTCCCATGCGGGAGACCCAGATGAAGCTTCCTAGTACTTGGCTTTGGCTAGGCTCCGCCCTGGCTGTTATGAGCATGTAGGGATAATGAGCTAGTGGGCGGAAGATGTCTGTCTCTTTCTCTCCCTTTCAAACAAAATGAAAATATTTTTTAACAAATTTGAAGGGCTGGCACTGTGGCATAGTGGGTTAAGCCACTGCCTGCAATGCCAGCATCCCATGCAGGTATTGGTTCAAGTCCCAGCTGCTCTACTTCTGATCCAGCTCCCTGCTAACGTGCCTGGGACAGCAACAGGAGATGGCCCAAGTACTTGGGCTTCTGCCACACACATAGGAGACCTGGATGGCGTTTCTTTTTTTTTAATTTTTAATTTATATAAGAAGAATGAATTTCATGTATTTCATATATACAGATTTAAGAGCATAATACTTCCCACCCTGTCCTCCCTCCCTCTCCCTTCCTCCTTCCCTTCTTATTTTTTCTTTTAATTTTTACAATGACAGACTTCTAGTTTATTTTATAAGCACAAGCTTAACCCTCCACTAAACAAAGAATTCAACAATGGGTAGAGTCTCTGGCTCCTGGTTTTGGCCTGGCCCAGCCCTGACTGTTGTGCCCATTTGAGGGGTGAACCAGTGGATAGAAGAGGATCCTCTCTCTTGTGTCTCTCCCTCTCTCTCTCCGTAACTCTGCCTTTCAAATAAATAAAATAAATCTTTAAAAAATTAAATAAATGAGTTGTGTTTGCAGAAAGTGAATGCAGCGTGAAAACACGCCCCCTGTGGTTGCTCATCTCCCGTGGGTGCTATCAGACAGGTGTCCATGCAGTTCTTTTATTCTGCCCTCAAGGACGTAGAGGTCAAAGGAAGCGTAGAAATCAGACCTGAGTGTGGCAGCCACAGCTGCACAGGTGCAGGGTTCTTGGTGCTCCCACTCCCCTTCTTAAGTAATCATGGTTCAGGTTCTGAGCAGTCACTGAACATGACCTCACAGAAGAAGGGTTGAGATGGGAAAAATGCAGTCTATTAAGGAGGAAATGGATTCCATTTATCTAAGAATCAAGGCAGAGGGGTAGATATTGTGGTGCTGTGGGTTAAGCCACTGCTGCGGCTACCGGCCTCCCGTATTAGAGTGCTGCTTCAAGTCCTGGCTGCTCCACTTTCGATCCTGCCTCCTGTTAATGTGCCTGGGAGACAGCAGGTGATGGTTCAAGTACTTGAGTTCCTGTCTCCCATATGGGAGACCCAGATGGAGTTCCTGGCTCCTGGCTTCGGCCTGGCCCAGCCCTGGCTATTGTGAACATTTGGAAAGTGAAGGAATCTCTCTCTCTCCCTCTCCCTCTCTTTCTGTCTGTCCCTCTCTTGGTGTCATTCCCACCTTTCAAATAAATAAATCTTTAAAAAATACATTTTTTAGAGAATAAGAAATAGAAAAAAGAGGATTTTTAGGGCAATAAAACTACTCTATATGATACGATCGTGGTAGAGGTTGTTAGGTGTTTGTCAGAGTTCTAGGATCCCAACAGAAGAGTGAACCCTGCACAAACCGTGGCTCTTGGGTAAGCGGCATCAGTGTAGGTGCAGCAGCTGTGACAAACGCACCGCCGTGGTGCAGGCTGCCAAGGGTGGGGGGCACTGAGTATGTGAAACTCTGTACTTCGATTTTGCTGTGAACCCACCCACAAGTGCTCTTTTTTTTGTTTTTGTTTTTTTTTAAGGTTTATTTATTTCTTTGAAATCAGAGTTACACAGTGAGAGAGGAGAGGCAGAGAGAGAAGTCTTTCATCCTCTGGTTCACTCACCGATTAGGCACAACAGCCAGAGCTGTGCCGATCCAAAGCCAA